>NW_006800887.1:27864-30816 GCF_000485575.1 Poecilia formosa | reverse complement strand
GGTCTAGAACAACCGGTTCGGTTGGGGAGATGTGAATGTGTAATCAGAGAAAAGTGAACTCTGGTTTGGTTTGAATGTGAACGCCAAGCGGACCAGAGAGCTCTCCAAAAGCAGGAAGTGGACCACAGCGCAGGGCATTCTGGGTAAATACAACCAAAGCTAACATGTTAGCCTAGCGCTAGCAGCAGAAATGGCTCCTGGTCTTTAGCCAAAGACTAAAGAGAAATCCTCCAACCGCTAAAATCTGACGCCTCCATCTTGTTTCCATCTGGTGAAGAAGGAAGTTGCTCTCTGTTTTCAGAGGTTTTTGTATCGCCCCCACAGACCAGGAGGGGAACTGGTTGGTTTCACTCAGAGAACCACAGCAGCTGAAGGTGGAGCAGATGATGGAGTTCTGGGTCCAGTAGAACCGGATCAACCGGACTATTAGGTGAGAAAACAGCTGAACTCCTCCACAGATCAAAGTATTCTGCATCGACAACTGGAGAACGATCCCAAACACAGAAAATGTACCACGGAATAATGAAAATATATATCAGTATGTTGCAATGGCCTAGTCAAAGTTCAGAGCTAAATATCCAGAGGGAGACCTGAATGAAGTGACCTGATGTTTTGAAGAATAATGGAGGCTTTAAAATTGGTTCATGTTACACAAACATTTTTGTTAAAGGTTTCAAAATAAACCTAAAAGCCGTTTGAGTCCAAACGGTTCTGATGCTGAGCAGCAGCCAGCAGAACATTCTGCCGTCCAGCTGAAACCCGGCCAGGGTTCTGGGAGGCAGTGTTGGTTTTCCAGCAGCTGCAGGTATTTTGGTTGGATGGAGGAGAAGACAGCGGCATCGACCCCCGATCGCCTCGTGAGGCATGAAGGTGACCCCACTTCCTGCTCTGGTTCTGGAGCCGAGCCGAGTCGGGTCAGGCTGGGCCGGGCCGGGCCGGGCGGTGCTTCTGCGTCTATCTGATCGGGACGGGAACTCTGAGTCCATTCAGCACTGTTCTGCTCTGTTTGTAAAATTCAGCAGAATTTTCAATGGAAAAAGCCGCAGCGAGTCGCCCTCTGTGTGTCAGACAGGAGAAACGGAAGAAGGGCACTGTGTGTGTGTGTGTGTGTGTGTGTGTGTGTGTGTGTGTGTGCGCGCGCGTTTTTCTGTATGTGTGCGTGCGTGTGCGTGTGTGTGTCCTGGCCTGTCACTTCATGTTGGACTCATAAGCGGCGGCGAGGCGAGCCGAGTGCTGTGAAATCTACAATTACTGTGGTGTGCTGTGTTATGACAGCAGCAGGCAGCGCCGGACCGGGAGACCTGCAGTGTGTGAGTGTGTGTGTGTGTGTGTGTGTGTGTGTGTGTGTGTGTGTGTGTGCAAACACTGAGACGACGCTCAGCCCAAAACATTATCAGCCCGCTTTCACATCCACGCTGCCCCTGGGGGCCGTCGGGTCGCGTGGCCCGGCGCGCTGCTGCCCCCCTCTGTCCACAGGAGGAACGGCGCCGCTAACGGCCGGCCTCCTCCTGATGCGAGCGTGTCGCCGTGACGACCGGCGGTGTGACTCATGAGGGAGACGGCCTTGAACCGAAACCTGCAGAGGTCCGACCCGTTTCTCCAGGGACGCCTCGTTCTCCTGAAATAACTCGGCTTACACAAAGATCCGGTGACGGAGCATGGAACCGGATCAGAGAAGGTTCCGACCTGGAACCCGGGTTCCGGTTCTGTCAGCAGCAGCACAAAGCGGCTGACCTCTGACCCCGTTTTCCTCTGGTCTGTTTAAAGAAACAGTTTCATTTTTCTCAGCTGGTCATTATAACTAATTTATCGTGATAAACGATAATATTGTTGATTTGAGACCATTTTCAGTAACATAACAGTAACGACATAATAATGCAGGAACTCAATCTCAAAGATCAATAAACTTTAAATTCTAACTAACATTTAACACTGGAACTGGAAGACATTTTAAATATCTAAAATAAATAAAACAACAAATAAAATTTATTCTGAAATCTCTAATCAAACTGTCTTAGAAAAAAGGTTTAGTTGAGGAAAACACCAGAATCTGGACTTTCATCATCCAGATTCAGAAGAGAAACATGATAACTCAGGAAAATGTAAATCATTGAGTTAGTTTTCATTTATCAGCTGATTAATTGATTTATTGATTATTGAATCCTGGAAAAAACAAACGCAGTGCTGACATCACTTCCCTGTTTCACAAAAAGACCCACAATGCTTTGCTGCATCAGCATCACTAACTGCATTTCCTTAGTTTTTATTCTTACTTTTAAAACAATGATGGAAATGACAAAATTAAAAGTAACTTCCTCAATTTCACAGAAAAGGTTTCTACGCTCCGCTGGGTTATTTTTTAATCTTCCTCCTGTGAAGAGCCCAGTTTGTCCTCAGCCTGTCAGAAACACCCAGATGGTTGTTGACAGGAACGTTGAGATCGGTTCTGATCCGTGTTGGACTCGCTGTAATCCAATCCAGGTAGGAAGACCTCCTTTAATCCACTCTGACTGGTGTGAGCTCAAAGTGGATTAATATACAATAACAGAGACAAACAGAAAGTCTGCCATCCTTTTATGTTTCCTGTGCTCCAGTTATTTTCCTCTTTATTTACTGGGATCAGATTCAGGGTGAACTGGGAGGAAAAGGCATCAGGATGAGCCGCATCCCTTCATGTTAAACCTCAGGAACCAGATGGAAGATCACAACTTGTTTTTGATTTTTAATCCAAGAAATTAAAGTTACAAGTTTGTCAAAAAGCCTTAAATCCACTAAAATACAAACAGAAATGTGTGTGAACAGTAACACTGAACATGCTGGGATCTTACAGGAAGGTGTGACGGTCGACTCACATTTCCATTAAACTGGCATGAAATTCAGAGCAAACTTTCAAAATGTTTCAAGAAAGAAAATGTGAAATTGCATCTGATGAAATTGCAGAGCCTCATTTCA
>NW_006800887.1:15008-26523 GCF_000485575.1 Poecilia formosa | reverse complement strand
GAGCAGAAACACGGAGCAGAAACACGGAGCGTTCTCCTCTTCAAAATTAAAAACTCAGATTTAGAAATCCTTCAGTTTGGTGCCTCTGGTAAGGCACAGACCCACCAGAAAGTGGGAACTTTCGTTACGTCAGAATTTACTCTGTTGTTCTCAATCCCCCTTCAGCTCATTCACTGTTTTTCAGAAAAAAACTAAAACCACCTCAAATAAGTGTAAAAACTGTTTGGTAAACTTAAGGAAGTTATTTTGAGTTTATCAGTTTCCATCAACCTTTTCTGATCAAATACTTCAAAATATGCATAAAAGATATTGCTAGTGGAAACTCACATCTCTGATCTGCTGCTCAGCAACAAAATCCAGAGAACCGAACGGTTTCCTGAGCTTCACCTGCTGGATCCTCGCTGCACAAAGGAGCATCAACACAGATCCTTCCTCCCATCACTGCTGCCAACGATCTCCACCTCTTTACATCCCTGCTGGGATCTGAACAGCTTTTATTATCGTTTGTTGCTGTTTCTATGCAGATATAAACTCATCCAGTGTATTTTTAAATGATCCTCCTCTTTTGCGCGTCTCATTATTGCCCATGTTTATTCGTACTGAACTGACTTATTCTTATTTTACTATTTTTAACCTGAACTTGCTGTGATTATAGTTGATTTTCACCACTATTCTCCAGTAAACAACATTTATTTTCCTGAATCTCCAGTCTGGATCCAGACTTGAACATCTGCAGCTCAGAAGCTGCAGACTTTAACGTCTGGCAGCAGATCCAGGGTTCAGTCAGGATTCCTGTTTCCCAGCAGGCAGTGAAAACCAAAACAATGAGAATAAAAGAGGAGTAAACACCAGCATGGTGACCAAGTGGGAAAACAGGATTAGTGGAGGTGTTCGGCTCTGCCTCCATGACTCAGATCCAGCTCCTAACAGGCTTACTGCATAACGGGATTACAGAGCAAGGATTCCCCTGATGCCTTCACCCTGAATGGGAGGTAAGAGGAGGCCGGGACGAAGATTAGAACCAGAAAAACTCAAACCAAACGCTGCCTACCCGTCTGTCCGAGGAAACCAGCTGGAATTCCTGCAGGAGCTTCCCGATCACGGATCTGTGCGTCTTCCTGAAGGGATGGATGGTCCCCTGCAGGGCGAACAGAGGAGAACAAAACATGAGGAAACACAGAAATCAGATGTAAAATAATCACTCACTGATTATAGTTCATGAAGGATTTTCTACCACAACATGAAAGTTGAATAAAACATGATTATTAATAATTAATTAATCCGTTTGATCAAACCACAGAGCAGCAAGGCTACAGTCCATTTCTAAAGGTGGTATTATCTTGGGTTTTTAAGGTGGTATTATTAGGTTCAACAAGAAGGTTTAGAGACGATCATTACACCCAAACACTGGCCAACACTGCCACCAAGTGGTGCATCTTTGCATAACATGTGAATTAAATGCATCAATTCAAACTTTTCAGATTAGATTTATTTAAATTAAAAATACCAAATATTAATTTACTCTCATCTTAAAACAGATTCATCAGATCATCCTTGAACCAGAAATGTCCAAACTTTGTGAAAATTGTGAAGTTCAATTCATTCAAAAATATGACCTTTTTGCTACTTTTACGTAACTTTTTTTCTCCCTTTTCCTACAATAAACACGTCACATATCTGCTCTACTCTGAAGTTTTCTAGATTTTTGGGTTGATTAGTTTCTACTTTTATCCAGAAAACAAATATCAACAGGTCCCAGTTTTATCAAACAGCTTATTTAAAGTTTATCTTTCCAGCTTTAATGTATCACTGCGTCCTGGTCTGATTTTAAGTAGAAGCTGCTGAATGTTGGAGGAACTTTGACCTTTAAGACCTTTAAGATGAGCTGTAGAGAATCTGAAATTCAACAGGAACAATAAAAGCTGAGTTTAAAACCTCTGTGTCTCAGTGTCTGTCAGGTTAACGTCAGAGAGGAGACCTACCAGGACGGAGGCGTCGTGTTCGTGCTTCTTCCTGTGCAGGGGAACATCTGAGGAGACAAACATCTTCAGTCACCATGGAAACAGGGAAACTTTTCAACAGAAACATCTGGTTCTTTACTCAGACATTAACTCAGTTTAAAGCTGATGATGAGGAACCTTCATCAAAACGGGAAGTTTTAACATAAATACTGAAAACTTACCATATTATCGAAGAATAGTTTAATGAATCTCTGAATCACCACTGAGAGCTTTACAGGTACATGACTGTTTCAGGGCTGAAACGATTAATTGTATAATTGTGATTAATCGATAATTGAAAAAAATCATCAACTAATTTAGTGATTGATTAATAACTGGAGTATAACTAACTGTTAAATTATTGATCTAAGATGAATCCCCAGGTCAGACCTTCATGTTCAGCATGTTCAGCAGAAGGTCTGAACTTTTCACATGATGAAGGATAACGACGTTATTGACTTTTAGGAAATAAAACGTTGATTTCGTTACATAAAAAAGAACCAAATTATTTGCATTTTTAAAGGATTTAAATATGCAAATGAACAAACAGTCACCCAGGTTCTGGGTTGCTCTGCTCGGCTGTAGTCCTGGGTTTGATTCCCGGTCGGAACCAGGCTGGTTTATGGATCTGTGTTCTGTTCTGTTCCAGCTGCTGTAGACAGAAATTAAAGCTGGTTCTGGATCTGCTGCTGACGTTTTGTTCCCAATTAACTTTTCCTTTCCCGCCGTCACCCAAAGCTTTGATATAAACTGTATCATCATGAATGAACCGTCATCAGCTGAAGCTCTGACAGGAAATGGGCCTGAAAGTGCTGGACTGTTAGCTGTAACCCGGATTTAATGACCTGGATCTCCATAAACAGACTGACGTGAATGAGAAGCTGAGCGGGTCAACCCGAACCAGAACCGGACCCGGACCCAGACTGCTGAGGTTCCGATGAGCAGCAGATGGAACCTGAAGCTCCATGTTTCTGTTGAACCCAGATTTAAAGCTGACTGGACCTTCATAACCACACAGCAGAACCAGCTGTTAGCTGTTAGCACAGCTAGCATAACAAACCTGGCTCCTTGATGTTGATGACGTCCACCGACACCATATCCGGTTTATCCAGCGGAACCACCTTCCGCTCCGTCACCCCGGACGGAACCACGTCCGGCTTCGAACCGAACTTTCTGGGGTAGAAATCCCCCGCAGTTTGATAAGACAGACCCGGAGACGTGGACATCATCCCGTCCATCGCCATCTTGAACTTCCGCCTCCTCCGTCTTCTTCTTCCTGTTGCCGGAGTGTAGTGAACGCAGCTCCGGGTTCACTGCCGCCCCCTACTGGTCATTTCCTAATAATACCTGAGTGTTTAAATTTGTCATCGATAGTAAAACAACAAATAAGAGGATTAGGATTAGAACAAATTCTTACTTTGACTCCTGATGCAACCAGCTTTAACAACAGAGATGAACTGCAAACAACACAAAATAATTTCAACAAATTGAATTACAAAAAAACATATTAATTTGAAAATGTTCACCACCATCCATTATGTATCAATAGTTCTAAAGGAGAAATTGTCATAGAGAGAAAAAAGAAGATCCATGTTGATGCTTCAGAGCAACGGTAGCACCAAAGAACAGCTAAAAGCAGAAAGTCTGACCTCTTCAGTGTGAACACCTGCTAAAGGCGAGAGCTTTGACAGTAGCAAACAAAAAAAAAACATAAATACTTTTTCCAAACAAAAAATCCCTGAAAAAAAATACAGTAAAAATAAAAAATATGAGTCCAGCTGTCAGGCAGCTGAATTTTGGTCCAAACTGGGTTATCAGCAGAATAATGATCCTGAAAACAGCAGCAAACCTGCAATCAAAAGACTGAAAAATAAACTAATCAGGGTGCTTAATGGCCTAGTCAAAGTCCTATTTGAAATGCTGCGATGAGACCTTCACAGAACTGCAGACCTCAAACTAAAACCCTGAAATAAAAGGATCCAACCATGTTTTTAAGTGGTTGGATAAAAACATCGGAGCTCAGAGTCTGATTTCGTTGCCACTCGGTCCTGCAGGAGTCAGATTCAAACTAAAGAGACGTTTCTCATTCATTCAGTCAAAGAGGAAGAAAGGCGAATAACCGACTGATCCTAGAGACGAACCCACAAGACAGAACCAAACTATCAGGTTTGATGAAGGTTTCTGTTAAATTACAGTTTAGAAAAGTCAAAATTAAGTGTTTAAATGAGAAAAGCAAAAATATGTTTTTAGAAGGAAAGTCTGATGTAGTTCATCTTGATGCTGCACATTTCATGTCAGTTCTCTTTCCCTCAGTGCTAGAAAGGGATTGTTGTCTGCAGCACTTTAACACAGTGAGGCCCCTGAACCGAGCAGCACCGAACAACCGACCCGAAAACACTGAGCCGGGGGAGAGGGGCGAAAGAGAGGGGAGGAAAGAAGGAGAGAATGATGGAGGTCTGGGTATGGAGAGAGACCAGAGAGGTGAAATAAACCATAAACAGTCAGAAGGATGGATGTGGATCCTAATGGAGGGAGAAACTCAGACCTGAAGGCTGTTTCGCCGTCTGGCTGCAGCCGACATTCCTGACCGTCCTGGACAAAGAAAGACGGTCACTGAGGTTAAAACGGCTTTCAGAGCAACAATGTGCTTGATGTCATTCTGCTGCAGCCTGAGATGAACCGGCATGAAGGTCCAGATAGACTAAGAGAGATGGAGCCTCATGCTGCATCTCTGACCAAAGCAACAACTGAGGAGGAGACGAAGATTTGGTCAGCTGAGAGCAAAAACATCCACTGGAAAGTTAAAAGAAACGGTAGATGGATGGATGGATGGATGGATGGATGGATGGATGGATGGATGGATGGATGGATGGATGGATGGATGGATGGATGGATGGTGAAGTTTCTTTTTTCTCTTGAGAATCTAAACAATAATTTGAGCTTTATTGAATTTTGTCCTCAGACTCGGCTGAAACCATGACCTTCTGATGACCTTCTGATGACCTTCTGACGACCTTCTGATGACCTTCACATATAAAACCTGTCCTGTCATGAATCGATTTTAAGATAAAAACATTGGTGTCAGTGCAGTTTGAAGTCTTATCATCGTTGCCTGCATCATGTGGAGCCAGACTCTGATCCAGACTCTGATGAGATTTTCTGTTTGATTTTCATTGATCTGAAGTGACTGATGTGCTGGACTGCAGCTTCACAGCTCTGTGTGTGAAAGCAGAACCAGAACCAGCAGCCAGTTTGGGTTCATTCCTGCTCCTCCATGTCAGGAAGCAGAGATAAACATCTGGGCAGGAAGTGAGTTAAACACCAACTTTCAGTTCAACTTTCTCTCCAATGACCTCTTGACCTCCGATCTGCTGAATGAAAGACGGGAAATGTGATCTATCACTCCTCCATGAAGCTGCAGCTTTTCCTGCATGTGCGTGCAGAGAGGAGGTGCTTCCAGACTCCTCCTCCTCCTCTTCCTCTTCCTCCTCCTCCTCTCGCTCCCTCAGCGCTCCAGAGTCTGAACCGGAGCAGTTTTCCCTGTTGCTCTTCTACCTCCCTGTTCTCCTGCAGCGGCTCCAGATCCGTAGATTCCCTCAGCAGGATGAGCAGCAACCCGCTGGCCGACAGGATGCAGGCCCGGCTGGAGAAGGCGAAGGCCATGAGGGACGAGGACAAGCTGTACAGACACAACGGGGTGCTGTACCCCACCCTCATGTGTCCGGAGGAACATTTAAAGTGTCTGGACGGCTTGGAGGCCAGAGACGACGACATCATGCTGGTGGCTTATCCTAAATGTGGTGAGTGGCAGAAAAATCCCCTGATCACATTTCAAACTCTGTAATGCATTACTTTGTTTCATGCTTAGTTTCAAGCAGAGAATAATTCCAGTCTTAAAATGATTTGTTGGACGTTCACATTTAGTCAGATATTTGTTCCTTTAGGAGGAATCAGCAGCAGTTTGGTTTCATGTTGCAGATAAACAGTTTTTCCTCTGATCTGGTTCTGATAAGTTTTAGTTTAATGAATGAAAAGCTGAAGGCAAAGAACAGGAACCCAGTGAGGAGTAAAGCTGCTCAGCTGCAGTCGGTCAACCTGCTCTACAGGTTTTTACTGTCAGGGAAAAGTAAAATGCTAATGGAGCAGATCACTCTGACCTCTGACCTCATGGTTGGCGACACACCTGGAGGTGAAACAGGCCGGAAGGAAAACTTGTCCTGGCTGAAAGCCCACAGAGTCGATGATCCTGAAGATCAGACTGGGACGAACTGAGGAGTTTAAAAATGTTCTGCATTTCCAGAATTAAATAGCAAAGATTTTTAGGTTAAACTCACACAGCAGGGAAATGAGACCAAAATCTGACTTTTTCCATCGCTGGTACCTGTTAGCCGTTAGCTGTTAGCCGTTAGCTGTTAGCTGTTAGCCATTAGCTGTTAGCTGTTAACTGTTAGCTGTTAGCCGTTAGCTGTTACCTGTTAGCCGTTAGCTGTTAGCCATTAACTGTTAGCTGTTAGCCGTTAGCTGTTAGCCATTAGCTGTTAGCCGTTAGCTGTTAACTGTTAGTTGTTAGCCGTTAGCTGTTAACTGTTAGCTGTTAGCCATTAGATATTAGCCATTAGGTATTAGCCATTAACTGTTAGCCGTTAGCTGTTAGCCGTTAACTGTTAATTGTTAGCTGTTAGCCGTTAACTGTTAGTTGTTAGCCGTTAGCTGTTAGCCGTTATTTGTTAGCTGTTAGCTGTTAACTGTTAGCTGTTAGCCATTAGCTTTCTGTTTATCGCCTGCGGGTTGTAACCACACAGTGAATGTTTCCAGGACCGAACAGGGAAATGATTCCTTCCTCAGGTCAGAAGAGGCTGAAATTCATTTATCAGACATGTCAGCCTGCAGCTGTGGCTACTACCTATTAGCTCATCATCATCATGAATGTGTGAGTGAATGGAAATGACTGGTTCCATGTAAAGTGTCTTTAAATGTCCTAATAAAGTGCAGGATGAGTCTGCTGTCATTTCATTTCACGTGGTTCAGGTTCTGCTGAGGCTGAAACCAGGCTGAATCTATAAACACTGGTTTTTTATTTAGGGGTGTTATTTTGGGGGCTCTAACTGCTCTGATGCTCCCAAACCTTTGGATCTGGGTGTAGAGAGGAGGGAGTCGTGTTTCGGAAACTTGGCGTCTCTTTGCAGATGATGTGTGGCCTAGTCCAATCCTCATCAGCACAACAGATCCAGGTGTGATGGACAGGTGAAGATTCTAAGAGCTGTAGGACAGTCGCTCTCAGGGATTGGACTAGGCCATTGGCATCAGATGACCAAACTGTGGGTTAAGGTCCAAACGTTTGGTCCAGATGGAGAAGAGTCTCTGCTTCAAGGAAAACATGTTGATTAGTGTCATGTTAGAGATTAATGGAGGGATTTGATCAGGGGTTTGATCAGGGGTTTGATCAGGGGTTTGATCAGGGGTTTGATCAGGGATTTGATCAGGGGTTTGATCAGGGGTTTGATCAGGGGTTTGATCAGGGGTTTGATCAGGGGTTTGATCAGGGATTTGATCAGGGGTTTGATCAGGGGTTTGATCAGGGGTTTGTCTGAATCTTCCAGCCTGACTTTCCTGTCACATAATTGTAAGTCTGTTCTTTAAGCCTCCATCTATGATTTATATTGATGCTAATTTAAATATTTAAAGTTATTTCCAGACTGATGATTATTTAATTCCACTCAGCTGAGGATCAAATATTGGACCTGGTTAAAATCTGAGGCTGATGTTTGACCATCAGAACATGAGTTTAATAAAACCTCACCTGCAAAGTAAACATCATAAATTAAAGTAATTCAAAGGATAAAACCCTCAATCAGCCGACTGTGTGTGACCTGAACAAATATTAACTCAGAAACAATAAACTGAAATCTGCAAAACCAAACAAGATTTTCTTTCATAGAAACTGACAAGAAGTGAATAAATGTTAAAACAGCAAAGATGTGTGTGTGAGGTGTGTGTGAGGTGTGTGTGAGGTGTGTGTGAGGTGTGTGTGAGGTGTGTGTGAGGTGTGTGAGGTGTGTGTGAGGTGTGTGTGAGGTGTGTGTGAGGTGTGTGTGAGGTGTGTGTTTCAGTCCTCTGTTGATGTTTCTGTTAAATGTCAGTTTGTTAAATGACCCAAACCAACCACACCTGGAGTTTTTCTCCCATCTGATCCGTCGTTGTTGTTGATTCATTCATTCATGAGAAGCTTTTATTATCCACCTGAAGGAGAGTTAATCTGATGATTAATGTTTTATTTTATTCACTCAGTCACTCTAATCCTAATCTAACCCAAAGTTATGAACAGCAGCTGCTCATCTCTCATTACGGCTCAAATAAAAATATTCTATAACATCTGAAAAAGAAAAGTATCAATAAAAGTTGATTTTATGTTTACTTTATGACTTAATGTGAAAAAATGTTTAAATGAATTTAAGAATGAAAAAACTAAACAACCCAAACATGATAAAAAGTTCATGTTTGAATTTTGTATTGATGAAACAATAAACTCAGATTACTGAGTATTTAGAAATAACTGATCTTTAATGTTTATGTTATTCTTAATGTTTGACATGACTCACGATAATAATACCTATAATTATAATGTTTCTTTAGTTGCACTGAGGGACAGAAGTGAAGATTAATGACCGTTTAAAGTCTGTTGGTGTTTAATCTGTCATTAAACACAGAGAGAATATTATTTATGAGGCAAAGCGTCACGTTTCTGAGGCGAATTTGAAGAATGTGATGTTCTGTTTCTGTGAAATGTTTGTTTGGATGAGGCTTTTTGCACGACAGCCAGCATGAAGACAGATGGATAATCTCCTCCAGAGGAATGCTGCAGCCTGCAGCCTGCAGCCTGCAGCCGGCTCTGCAGGGCGTGCTCCGGGAGATATTCATCTGAGGGTTGGGCTTCAGAGCGTCGCCGTGGAAACCCAGATAACTCAGAGCCTGTTCCTGGAAATCATTTCAGGACAAACTGGACGTTTTGAACTACATTAAGTTTAAACGATGTTCTGGTTCCTGCATATCCTGTTAATTAATTCATCCCTTCTGTGCAGGATTTAACTGGATGGTTGGAGTCATGAAGAAGATCATTGCAGAGGCCACCCAGATGAAGAATGAGTCCAAGATGCCACCGCTGATCGAGTTCTTTGGACCAGAAGTCCTGAAGGTGTTAAAATGTTTAAACTTTTATCAGTTGTACACATCTGTTTGTGGTCACATGAGAGACACCGAGCTTCTTATCAGAGCAACCAGACGGCTGTCTCAGGTCAGAGCAGGAGGTGAAAGGTCAAACTGTGGATTGTTGTCTGGTGTGAAGCTGGTAACTGTGTCCAGACTTTAAATGATCCAGATAGTTTCTGTCACCTGCTGCAGAGAAAACAAACTCATCAGACTGAAGATCACACAGGATGTACAGACAAAGTCAAACTACTGACCCTACTGCTCAAATAATCAAATCATCACTGAAGTTAAAGTACCTGAATATGTGCTTTTAGAAATACTAAATTATGTCTGGTTTCCTCTGGACCTGCAAACTAATGTTGGAGAAAACAAACATCTGATGGATGGAAAATCTGAAGGTTCTTCCTCTATGAGGCCCAGAGAAAAGTTGAAGAGAAAAAACTAAAACAAGCTAATCTATAACATGGTGACTTCTTAAAAAGAGAATAAAGCTCAGTCTGAACTCTCAGAAATCGGTTCAGATATGGTTCCTGATCGAAGAGGAAACAGGACCGGAAAACCTTCTGAATGTTAATTTTATTTTCCAGGCTGCGGTTGAAGCTCCGTCTCCCAGGTTCCTGGGAACTCACCTTCATCCAGACATCATGCCGTCCTCCTTCAGCGAGAAGAAAACTAAGGTACATCCTGAACCTGCTGCAAACTGCATTTAAACAACAGTTGAATCTTCTCTGTATAAGAACAACAGGAGGAAACCAGAGTCTCCCAGCCGGCTGCAGGTCTAACCATCAGGTTGTTTCCCAGACGGTGGTGGTGTTCAGGAACCCAAAGGACACCTTGGTCTCCTACTATCATTTCTGCAACAACAACCCGGTTCTGCCGTCTGTGGAGTGGGATTCCTTCTTCTCCCAGTTCATGAAAGGAGACGGTGAGTGGGAACATCAGGCTGTAGAGAGCGAAGACGTTCCTGAAGGAGGAACATGAGCAGAAGAAACTAAATGTGTTTTATGTCGTAGAAAACATGAAACCTTTGGCACCAATACAGGAGGTCTGGTGTCTGCAGCCTGCGGCTCTCTGGACTTTCTACAGTGGATTTTAAAAACTGACTAATAATGAAAATACAACTGAAGTTTTAAAAATAAATGTCCAACGCAGGTTTTAGGCATTTTTCAGTTTTTCATGGATCATTCAATCTAATTTCCACAACAGAACGACAGTAAAAGTACCAATTTTATTTAGATCTGTTTGTCTTAGGCTGGAAACTATGTGCAGATATAAATCCCTACAGTAAATAATGTTTTATTATAATGTTGACCAGCAGTCAGAGGTTTGGACTCAACTTCCTGCTGAGTTAAATTAGGAGGAGTTTATAGAAAACGTTCCATCAAAATCTGCTGTTTACAGAGTCACTGATATAAAATAACATCAGATCCTCATTTTCTGTTGAACAGGTTTGTTCTTCATTCAGTGACAAAATACCAGAGTTACTGAAGTAAATCAGTTTTACTGTGAAGTGATGGAGTAAAAAGTCTAGTGCAGTAAGATAGAAATATAATTATTAAAAAGTTAACATGTTACTGTCCAGCTTTACTTAATGATCTTTACTCAGTGGTATTTTATATGTTTCCATGTAAATGAATGATTTATATTACAGATTCTTACAGCCTGAACTTCACCAGATGAGCTCTGCTGTTTATTAAAGCTGCTAATAAACAGTAAATACAGCCGAGTCAGCAGGATTACTGTGGAGAGTTCTGGTCCATTTTATGGCATCAAGATAATCTAATCAACTGTTCAAACATCTGTCTGATGATTAGATGGTTTCTCTGGTTGTCAGGTCATATAACCAGTTATAAATTATGCCTGTGTTACACATAAACCATGAATAACTGATATTTGTGTGCAGTTGGCTGGGGCTCGTACTTTGACCACGCCTTGGCCTGGAACCAGAGGATGGACGACCCCAACGTCCTGGTGGTGACCTTTGAGGACCTGAAGCAGGTCAGGCCTCTGGTTCCTCAACCTCTCAGTTCGGTGGCTGAAGTGGAACTCTGCTCTCAGACGATGTTTTCTGCCCTGCAGGATCTCAGCGCAGGGATCCAGCAGATCTGCAGCTTCATCGGCTTCAGCCTGACGGAGGCTCAGGTGCAGCAGGTGGCAGCAGCCAGCACCTTTAACGCCATGAAGGAGAGTTCAGCCAATTCCCATGGCAACATGGGAAACGTCATCTTCAGGAAAGGTCACCAACAATGACCATGTTTTATCTTCCAACAGTTCTAGGAGTAAAATGAGTTATTTCCCCTCTAAAATGA
>NW_006800887.1:5725-13959 GCF_000485575.1 Poecilia formosa | reverse complement strand
GGAAACGTCATCTTCAGGAAAGGTCACCAACAATGACCATGTTTTATCTTCCAACAGTTCTAGGAGTAAAATGAGTTATTTCCCCTCTAAAATGAGAAACTCAACCTCCTCCCTGTGCAGGTGAGGTTGGAGACTGGAGGAACCACTTCAGTCCAGAACAGAGCCGAGAAATGGACGAAGCTTTCAACAAGAAGCTGGCAGGAACGAAACTGGGGGCAAAGCTGGACTACCAGCGACACTGTCAGTAGGAAAGAGGAGGAGGAGGAGAGAAAGGATGGAGGAGAGAGAGAAAGGATGGAGGAGGAGAGAGAAAGGATGGAGGAGAGAGAGAAAGGATGGAGGAGGAGAGAGAAAGGATGGAGGAGGAGAGAGAAAGGATGGAGGAGGAGAGAGAAAGGATGGAGGAGAGAGAGAAAGGATGGAGGAGAGAGAGAAAGGATGGAGGAGGAGAGAAAGGATGGAGGAGGAGAGAGAGAAAGGATGGAGGAGGAGAGAGAGAAAGGATGGAGGAGAGAGAGAAAGGATGGAGGAGGAGAGAAAGGATGGAGGAGGAGNAGAGAAAGGATGGAGGAGGAGAGAAAGGATGGAGGAGGAGAGAAAGGATGGAGGAGGAGAGAAAGGATGGAGGAGAGAGAGAAAGGATGGAGGAGAGAGAGAAAGGATGGAGGAGGAGAGAAAGGATGAAGGAGAGAGAGAAAGGATGGAGGAGAGAGAGAAAGGATGGAGGAGAGAGAGAAAGGATGGAGGAGAGAGAGAAAGGATGGAAGAGGAGAGAGAGAAAGGATGGAGGTGGAGAGATGAATCAACACCTTCAATCTGAACACAGGTGGAGCATCAGTTCTGCCTGACAGACTGAGCTCAGGGCAAAACTCCCACATCTCAACAGAAGAAGGAAAATGTAAAAATAAGATGAAATAATTTGGTTGTGATAAATTTTATTTCACTGCAGATAACTTATGATAGACTGAAATGAATGAAATATGTGAACAGAAGGACCAACAAAAATACATATCAGGTAAAATAAATTTAATAAAAATGTTATAGAGCTGAAATTTATTTGATTCATCAAAAAATGTATTAATTTAGTCATTTTAGAACTGTTAAGATTTTGTTGGATTCTTTTTTCTGTTTTTTTATTTTTATGTTTCTTGGATATTTCCCTTTATAGGATCAAATTTAAATCATTGTGAAAATAAAATTACATTTAAAAAAGCAACACTTGATATTTCTGATATTTTTGTCAGCAATATCCATAATCCAAAAGACAGACTTTTGTTCATAAATAGAATATTAACAGAACTGTGCCTCGTTTATATCTGGCAGAAAATCTGGACTGGATTAATTTTGTACACAGATTTTAGAATTTAAACACCAAGACGGCTGGTGGTTTCAGTCTGTTGGGGGAAACGCTGTCTGAAGGCGAAGGTCCAGAATGAGGCAAGAAAAATGTAAAATTACACGAAGCATTTATTTCACAGCAGTTAGTCTAAAGCTAAACTTCCTCAGTTTGTCTCATCGTCTGAAAGCATCTGAGGCTCTTTTCATTCTGACTGGAGAGAAAACAGGCTGATCAGCAGCACCAGGTTCGGTTCTGATCAGGAGACGATCAGGTCCATCAGCAGCTGATCCAGGTGAGCCGCTACCTGAGGAGCTTTGGCTCTGATGGAGGATTGATCACAGATCAGATCCATCTGATGGTCCATCAGCGTTTAGATTCATCCAGACTGATCATCCTGGAGCTCTGAGCAGAACTTAGAGCGGTACCACCGGTACCGGTCCAGCTGCAGCCGTCCTCCAGTGGAGCCGCCCGCCTTGTGAAAGCACCTTATGGACAGAAAGCATCTCTGGCGACAGGGCGGACCAGCAGCTGCTCTATTTCTCACAAATTGGGATTTATAAAGGAAAGGCGCGCGGCTTTATGCATCCAGATGTTTTTGCACTTTTCTAAAATTGTCTGTACGCCAAGTTTTAGTGTGAAAACTGCAAACTCTTTTATACATAAGGCCCCTGAAGATTGTTTCTAAGAGCTGCTGCCTCTCTGGGAGGAAGCAGGTCTTTCACAGCAGGTAGACTGTTTATTTTTCCCAACATTATCTTTACTGGTTTTACAACAATGCTTTCAATAATATACAGGACATAACTGTGCTCTCATATCTAAGGAAAAGGTAGTTAAGTTATTGTCCAGCATTCAACTTGTCTTTCCTTGCCAGTGAAGACATTATGAGATCTCAGAGCAGCACTTATTACATGCAGAGTATGAGAAAAGAAAATAACTCCCCGAACCCCAAACATCCTGACAACCTGAGAAAAAACAACAATTACCTTAACAACGGTTTCTCTATTTTCAGGAGCTAGCCCAAATTATTTTAGTATTGTACATGATTCAGAAAATACAAACTTGAATGTGTATTTCAAAGTAAAGAAGTCAAGTATACAAATAAAGGACCTTATCTTAGGACGCTGCAGTGCAGGGGACCAGCAGTAACCATCCCTCATCCGCCCCTCATATCCATGCTCACCACATATTGCATAAAGGGCCCAAATATTTTGAAATAGTGATAGTTTGCCTTTTATAATGTAAGTAATCTTTTTATTGGTAATGTTGTGGACATTTCATTAATCCAGGTAATGAATTTCGGCTTACTGCTACTCTTCCATGAAAATGCTACGACTCTTTTTGCCAGTAGTAGACATAAATCCACGGCAGGAATTATTTTTCTTGACATATAATGTCTATCAGGATATAAACCTGGAATGAACAATTTGGGGTCTAAAGCTAGTTTTATATCTAATATAGAGTCTGTTTAATCTCCCTCCAGAATTGTTGAACTTTCTTGCATTTCCAGACACAATGGAAGAACGTTCCCTCCTCTTCTCCACATCTAATACACAGGTCTGGGATGGCACCATTACACTTATTAAGCTTTTCTGGCGTCACATTTGTTCTCATTAGCCAATTATACTGCAGGACTTTGAGGCGGGTGTTGGTCGTTTGTGCTTCAGCACACGCCTTCTCCCTCCAGGCATTGGGCCTCCATAAAGAGGACTCAGAGGATCCCTCCACTAACATACGGTAGGTACAAAAGTGTTAAACGCAGCCTCAGTTGTCTATTCTATGAAAATATTTTTTATTGCCGAGAATAAATTGGCAGGAGGTGGCAGTGGGATGTTCTGGGACAAATACAAACGTTTGGGCATCATGTTGGATTTAAGAACATCGATTTGTGCTACAAGTGACGAGGGCAGGTTGTTCCATCTGTCCACAGAGGCAGGAACTGAGTCTATCATGGGGGTATAGTGAACTGCAACAATGTCATTTATACATAGTACTGTCCCAATACGTAAAACAGTTTACCTTTTAGAATTGTAAAGGATTCCCGACAGTTTCTTTCTTCTGAATTAAGTAACATTGATGGAGACTTGTCTTCATGTACTTTATATCCTGATGTTCTTCCAAATGTGTTTATTAGATCTAACTAGGCTGGAATACAGTTTTCAGTTTTTCCAAAAAAAGAATGACGTCGTCAGCAAATAAAGCAATTCGATGTTCCTGTTGGCCGATTGTCGAACCTGTTATGTTTTATGAGACCGCACCGCAACGGCAAACGGTTCTATTGCTAGAATGAATAATAAAGCGGAGCGGGGGCAGCCCTGCCTGCAACCGCGCGTAATTTTGAATGACTTAGATATACCTCCATTTGTTACTATTTCAGCATAAAGCTCATTGTATAAAAGTTAAACCCACCAACAGAAATTGTCCCCACAGCCAAATCTTCTCAATATCTCAATAAATAGGGCCATTCAACTCCATCAAAGGCCTTTTCAGCATCCAGTGATAACGAAGCCGTGTCTGTTTTTTCTTCCATATAATAAATAATATCCAGAACTTGTCTCACATTATGAAATCCCCGTCTTCTGGGTAATATTCTCTCCAAGCTCTGCGAGCCAAAATGTTACATAGAATCTTTAAATCGACTTTAAGACTTTGGAGGCTATCTAAGAAAACATTTTGCTCTTGTTCCTTTTGCGTTATGTCTGAGCTGTATAATTTTTTTAAAAAAGACCTTAAAAATGTCGGATTTCTAATGGATCGGTAATAATCTGCCCCTCATTATTTTCGGCTGAAGTAATATTTTTCTCATTTTGTAACTGTCGTAGTCACCAGGCTAATAATTTCCCTGACTTTTCCCCTTGATCATAGAACGACTGCTTAAGACGTAGAAGTTGTGAGGCGGCTTTAGAGGCAGAAAGTTCGTCATGCTGTGTTTAGTAGTGTGTAGACTGTTTAACATGAAATCACTACAGACTGGAGGAAGTGGTGCTTTGCAACTGTGACATCTAATTGTCTCACAAATCAAATGGACACTGGCTGAGTGAATTTTTGAATGTAATAAATCTGCAACGAGTCAGAGAGAGAGGCTCATACCACACATTTCTGGGTTGATCCATTTTTTACCATGTTTTCTTTGTGCGGAAAACATGGTAAAAATCCATGTTAAAGTTTTCCCCAATGGGCCGATGGAGCCTCAAAAATCTAATTAAAATCCTTGAACTCATTCTTGGTAGATCCTGTCAAAGGTCTTGGATCCACAAAAAGAAAAGAACAGCATGAAGCAGCAACACTGAGAAAATCCAAAATGTAAAACTCCAAACCTTTGGCCTGCGGGTTGGCCTCATCAGGGTTTGTGATTTTATCTCTGCTCATTTTCACTCAAGGTTTAAATTATTTTACTCTTATTTAAATGTGGGGGAATCTGACGACACAGGGAAATAAACTGCTAATCATAATGTTGGCGTAATCACTAAAACCAGGAAGATGGAGAACATCACCCCAGTTCTCCTCCCTGTAGCTCAGAGGACAGACTTTAAAATACTGTTAGTTTATAAATCACTGAAGAGTTTAGCACCACAACACATTAAAGACCTGCTGTTGTACCAACCTTCCAGAGCGCTCAGGTTCTGGTTCTGCATCAGAACCAAACGAGGAGAAGCAGCATTCAGCTTCTATGGATCACAAATCTGGAACAAACTTCCAGAAAACTGTAAAACCGCTGAAACACTGAGTTCCTGTAAATCAACCCACCTGTTTGCATTTGTCCTTGATTCATAATAATTGTAACTGTCATGATGGGTGGTGGTAAGGTGAGGAGAAGACGCTGGGACCCAGGATGTAGATGAAGGAATGGTTTTAATAAAGATAACTCGACAGTCCAGAACTGGCAGCACGGCAGAGTTAGCAACAGCTAATACCGGTAGCAACAGATAAACGGACTAACATGCGAGCTAACACAATCCAGGACTAATGCAGTTCCACTGGAGAGTGTGGCAGGACAAACAGGCGTGGCAGCAAACCACAAACTTGGACGTTTGACAAGGACCCAATGGAGAACATAGACAACAGGTGAGACTAAATACACATGGGGTAATCAAGGGAATGAGACACACCTGGGAGACAATCAACGGGGAGGACAAAGACTCGCAGGGAAACAGAAACACACAGAAAAACTCAACTAAACACACAGAAACACGGATCAATACATTTGATGCATGTTTGCTTCATTATTTTGATATCAGACAACATTTAATGTTTCATAATTTAATACTGTATTATGTTTTTATGGTGAACCGAACTTTGAACTGCCTTGTGGATGAAATGTGCTTTATAAATAAACTTAACTTTTAGTTTTGACTTTAACAGAGAGTTTCTCTGACAGGAGAAGACTCTTTAGACTTTTTAAACTTTTTAGACTGAACTCAGCTCAGAAACACTGAAGAACCAGAACTGGACCAGAGCCCAAATCCAGGAATCAGAGGTTCAGTGAATGTGGTGTTGAAGGTGTGGAGGTGAATCAGAGAATCAGAAGAAACTCTGTAGAAGGACAGAATGCCAGCAGGACAGTCCACATACACTGATACTCTGCTGAAGACAGAGGAGGAGGGCAGATATGTTCTCATGTTATCGTGCCTGACAAAGTGACCATCATTAGAGCAGTACAGACACCAGGAGTGATCGTTCTCTCCAAACACACAATCTCTACTCTCTCCTTTCCTCCTGATTCCTCTGTAACTCACTGCTATATCAACTCCTCCTCTCCACTCGACCTCCCAGTAACAGCGACCAGTCAGACCAGTTCCACACAGAACATTGTGATGATGATCAAATCTGTCTGGATGATCAGGATATGACTGACGCTCCTTCACACGGGTCACCTTCCTGTTGTCTTCACAAACTTTGAGGTATTGATTCATTGAGTTTGTGTCGATGGTGAGTTGACAGGAATCTGATGGAGAGAACAACCAGTTATTGATCATTTATTGATTTTTGATGACTCCTGAATGACAGTTTGAGCTGCTTTGTTGTCATGAATCAGGTGAAAACACACTTACACTTCCTCAGACCTGGTGTCAACCATCGGCCTCCAGCAGGCTCCACCCTGAAAGGAGGAGGGGGTCAGACCATCAGCCTCTTTCAGCAGCAAACATGGACATTACATGTAACACACATGACTGTCCTCCAGTGAGACAGTCCAACATTTGGACATGTCCACTTGTCGTATAAAGCTGAACTATGACGATAATGATGATGAAAACTGCAGTGGATGTAGGAAGGACAGTTGGTGCTGCTGCAGCTCCAACAGAGAGGAGAAAGGAAATCCCTCAGCAACAACCTGAAGAAACTCACTGAAGCCTAAAAGGACATCAGGAAAGATTTCTGGAAGCTCAACCTGATTTAATAATCACCATTAAAATCCAATCAGTCTAAACTCTGATCAACACCTGGATACCTGCTCCATCCACACAGATGAAGGAATGAAACACGAAACAACCTGCTGCTGAAAACCTGCTGTGGCCTCACAGGAATATCCAGAAATACAAACATTAAAAAGGAGAAGCTGCATCACATCCAACAAAGAGTTCAACAAGAACCAAAGATTTGATCTCTGAGCTCAGACTGAAACCAGGGAGAGGCTTCATCATCATCACACCTCTGACCAGCACCACATTCAGATGAGATTGTTTTTTTTCTTCGTTAAATGTAAAGCTGAGGTAAATGTTTCCCTCAGCCTCCTCACTCATCAGCGCATACAGAAAAAGTGGGAAGGGAGACCCAAGAAGAAAACTGTCCTGCGGTCGCTATGGCGATCGCCTCGGTAGCTTTAGCAGCACGTCAATTTAAGTGACGTATCCTGCCCAATGCAAAACGATCAGGGCCATAGCACCAATAGGACCGTGTNGCGATCGCCTCGGTAGCTTTAGCAGCACATCAATTTAAGTGACGTATCCTGCCCAATGCAAAACGATCAGGGCCATAGCACCAATAGGACCGTGTCGAACCGAGCCGGGCCGGACCCTGCAGAGCGAAAAGGGCTTTTGTCATTCCTCCTCTTCCTCCTCCATCAGCTCCTCCATACCTGAGAGTTTCCAGTCTCCAGTCTGGATCCTTCAGTCCAGCCGACAGCAGCTTCACTCCTGAGTCTCCTGGATGATTGTAGCTCAGGTCCAACTCCTTCAGATGGGAGGGGTTAAAGGTCAGAGCTGAGGCCAGAGAAGCACAGCCTTCCTCTGAGATCAGACAGCCTGACAAGCTGCAGACACACAATTCATCACATGATGAGAAACAGGAGAATATAGAACTGGTCAGTTTGAAAAGAAAAAGAGACAATGAAAGTGGTACTTAAGTGGTTAATAATAAAAATATAAAACCGTGTTCTGAGTTGTAGATAAAAAAAGTGACATTTGATACATTTAAACAGATGATTCTTCACTAGTTTGGACTGAAACTCAACAAACTGACACAATCTGTAGTTTTCTTCAAACTGGAATTAAAACACCAAAGATAAACCGATGATCCCGGTGGATCTGTTGATCTTGTGTTTAAAAAGCTTTAGGGTGATTTCACACCTGACAGTCCAACAGGCTCCGTTTGGTTGGGGACCAAAATTACAACATTTGTTACATCTTCAGCTGGTCCAATCCACTTTCACACTGCACTGTCAAATGAACCAAACTCATAGAAAAAATTATGTTCTACAAACAAACAAAGCAATTAGTCCAGTTTTTATCAAAGTTTTAAGAATTACACCAGCTGCAGCGCACAGCAGCAATGGGAAAATAATGCTGATAATTGTAAAACAACTTTAAACCACTTATATTCTGCTTTTCCTTGTTCTGTGTTGGCTTTTCTTTACATGCAGACCCGTTGTCATGGCAACCAAAACCAGAGCAGACAGTAT
>NW_006800887.1:0-5715 GCF_000485575.1 Poecilia formosa | reverse complement strand
CAGCAGGTAGACTGTTTATTTTTTCCAACATTATCTTTACTGGTTTTACAACAATGCTTTCAATAATATACAGGACATAACTGTGCTCTCATATCAAAGGAAAAGGTAGTGAAATTATTGTCCAGCATTCAACTTGTCTTTCCTTGCCAGTCAAGACATTATGAGATCTCTTAGAGCAGCACTTACTACATAGAGTATGAGAAAATAAAAATAACTCCAAACATCCTGACAACCTGAGAAAAAACAATTACCTTAACAACGGTGTCTCTATTTTCAGGAGTTAGCGTAAATTATTTTAGTATTGTATGTGGTTCAGAAAATACAAACTTGAATGTGTATTTCAAAGTAAAGAAGTCAAGTATGCAAATAAAGGAGCTTATCTTAGGACGCTGCACTGCAGGGGACCAGCTATCCCTCATCCGCCCCTCACATCCATGCTCACCACATATTACATAAAAGGGCCCCAATATGTTGAAATAGTGATAGTTTCCCTTTTATAATGTAAATAATATTTCATCGGTAATGTTGTGGACATTTCATTAATCCAGGTAATGAATTTCGGCTTACTGCTACTCTTCCATGAAAATGATACGACTCTTTTTGCAAGTAGTAAACATAAATCCACGGCAGGAATTATTTTTCTTGACATATAATGTCAATCAGGATATAAACCTAGAATGAACAATTTGGGGTCTAAAGCTAGTTTCATATCTAATATAGAGCTTGTTTAATCCAGAATTGTTGAACTTTCTTGCATTTCCAGACACAAAGGAAAAACGTTCCCTTCTCTTCTCCACATCTAATACACAGGTCTGGGATGGCACCGTTATACTTATTAAGCTTTTCTGGCGTCACATATGTTGTCATTAGACGATTATACTGCAGGGCGTTGAGGCGGGTGTTGGTAGTTTGTGCTTCAGCACACGCCTTCTCCCTCCAGGCCTCCATAAAGAGACTCAGAGGATCCCTCCACTAACGTACAAAAGTGTTAGACGTAGCCTCAGTCGTCTATTCTATGAAAATATGTTTTATTGCCAAGAATAAATTGGCAGGAGGCGGCAGTGGGATGTTCTGGGACAAATACAAAAGTTTGGGCATCATGTTGGATTTAAGAACATCGATTTGTGCTACANCAGAATTGTTGAACTTTCTTGCATTTCCAGACACAATGGAAGAACGTTCCCTCCTCTTCTCCACATCTAATACACAGGTCTGGGATGGCACCATTACACTTATTAAGCTTTTCTGGCGTCACATTTGTTCTCATTAGCCAATTATACTGCAGGACTTTGAGGCGGGTGTTGGTCGTTTGTGCTTCAGCACACGCCTTCTCCCTCCAGGCATTGGGCCTCCATAAAGAGGACTCAGAGGATCCCTCCACTAACATACGGTAGGTACAAAAGTGTTAAACGCAGCCTCAGTTGTCTATTCTATGAAAATATTTTTTATTGCCGAGAATAAATTGGCAGGAGGTGGCAGTGGGATGTTCT
Organism: Poecilia formosa; assembly: GCF_000485575.1. NCBI lineage: Eukaryota > Metazoa > Chordata > Actinopteri > Cyprinodontiformes > Poeciliidae > Poecilia > Poecilia formosa. Next base: position 4,225 of record NW_006800887.1, on the reverse strand, counting down.
GGGACAAATACAAACGTTTGGGCATCATGTTGGATTTAAGAACATCGATTTGTGCTACAAGTGACGAGGGCAGGTTGTTCCATCTGTCCACAGAGGCAGGAACTGAGTCTATCATGGGGGTATAGTGAACTGCAACAATGTCATTTATACATAGTACTGTCCCAATACGTAAAACAGTTTACCTTTTAGAATTGTAAAGGATTCCCGACAGTTTCTTTCTTCTGAATTAAGTAACATTGATGGAGACTTGTCTTCATGTACTTTATATCCTGATGTTCTTCCAAATGTGTTTATTAGATCTAACTAGGCTGGAATACAGTTTTCAGTTTTTCCAAAAAAAGAATGACATCGTCAGCAAATAAAGCGATTCGATGTTCCTGTTGGCCGATTGTCGAACCTGTTATGTTTTATGAGACCGCACCGCAATGGCAAACGGTTCTATTGCCAGAATGAATAATAAAGGGTACCGGGGGCAGCCCTGCCTGCCACCGCGCATCATTTTGAATGACTTAGATATACCTCCATTTGTTACTATTTCAGCATAAAGCTCATTGTATAAAAGTTAAACCCACCAACAGAAATTGTCCCCACAGCCAAATCTTCTCAATATCTCAATAAATAGGGCCATTCAACTCCATCAAAGGCCTTTTCAGCATCCAGTGATAACGAAGCCGTGTCTGTTTTTTCTTCCATATAATAAATAATATCCAGAACTTGTCTCACATTATGAAATCCCCGTCTTCTGGGTAATATTCTCTCCAAGCTCTGCGAGCCAAAATGTTACATAGAATCTTTAAATCGACTTTAAGACTTTGGAGGCTATCTAAGAAAACATTTTGCTCTTGTTCCTTTTGCGTTATGTCTGAGCTGTATAATTTTTTTAAAAAAGACCTTAAAAATGTCGGATTTCTAATGGATCGGTAATAATCTGCCCCTCATTATTTTCGGCTGAAGTAATATTTTTCTCATTTTGTAACTGTCGTAGTCACCAGGCTAATAATTTCCCTGACTTTTCCCCTTGATCATAGAACGACTGCTTAAGACGTAGAAGTTGTGAGGCGGCTTTAGAGGCAGAAAGTTCGTCATGCTGTGTTTAGTAGTGTGTAGACTGTTTAACATGAAATCACTACAGACTGGAGGAAGTGGTGCTTTGCAACTGTGACATCTAATTGTCTCACAAATCAAATGGACGCTGGCTGAGTGAACTTTTGAATGTAATACATTTGCAACGAGTCAGAGAGAGAGGCTCATACCACACATTTCTGGGTTGATCCATTTTTTACCATGTTTTCTTTGTGCGGAAAACATGGTAAAAATCCATGTTAAAGTTTTCCCCAATGGGCCGATGGAGCCTCAAAAATCTAATTAAAATCCTTGAACTCATTCATGGTAGATCCTGTCAAAGGCCTTGGATCCACAAAAAGAAAAGAACAGCATGAAGCAGCAACACTGAGAAAATCCAAAATGTAAAACTCCAAACCTTTGGCCTGCGGGTTGGCCTCATCAGGGTTTGTGATTTTATCTCTGCTCATTTTCACTCAAGGTTTAAATTATTTTACTCTTATTTAAATGTGGGGGAATCTGACGACACAGGGAAATAAACTGCTAATCATAATGTTGGCGTAATCACTAAAACCAGGAAGATGGAGAACATCACCCCAGTTCTCCTCCCTGTAGCTCAGAGGACAGACTTTAAAATACTGTTAGTTTATAAATCACTGAAGAGTTTAGCACCACAACACATTAAAGACCTGCTGTTGTACCAACCTTCCAGAGCGCTCAGGTTCTGGTTCTGCATCAGAACCAAACGAGGAGAAGCAGCATTCAGCTTCTATGGATCACAAATCTGGAACAAACTTCCAGAAAACTGTAAAACCGCTGAAACACTGAGTTCCTGTAAATCAACCCACCTGTTTGCATTTGTCCTTGATTCATAATAATTGTAACTGTCATGATGGGTGGTGGTAAGGTGAGGAGAAGACGCTGGGACCCAGGATGTAGATGAAGGAATGGTTTTAATAAAGATAACTCGACAGTCCAGAACTGGCAGCACGGCAGAGTTAGCAACAGCTAATACCGGTAGCAACAGATAAACGGACTAACATGCGAGCTAACACAATCCAGGACTAATGCAGTTCCACTGGAGAGTGTGGCAGGACAAACAGGCGTGGCAGCAAACCACAAACTTGGACGTTTGACAAGGACCCAATGGAGAACATAGACAACAGGTGAGACTAAATACACATGGGGTAATCAAGGGAATGAGACACACCTGGGAGACAATCAACGGGGAGGACAAAGACTCGCAGGGAAACAGAAACACACAGAAAAACTCAACTAAACACACAGAAACACGGATCAATACATTTGATGCATGTTTGCTTCATTATTTTGATATCAGACAACATTTAATGTTTCATAATTTAATACTGTATTATGTTTTTATGGTGAACCGAACTTTGAACTGCCTTGTGGCTGAAATGTGCTTTATAAATAAACTTAACTTTTATTTTTGACTTTAACAGAGGAAGACTCTTTAGACTTTTTAAACTTTTTAGACTGAACTCAGCTCAGAAACACTGAAGAACCAGAACTGGACCAGAGCCCAAATCCAGGAATCAGAGGTTCAGTGAATGTGGTGTTGAAGGTGTGGAGGTGGATCAGAGAGTCAGAGGAAACTCTGTAGAAGGACAGAATGCCAGCAGGCCAGTCCACATACACTGCTACTCTGCTGAAGACAGAGGAGGAGGGGAGATATGTTCTCATGTTATCGTGCCTGACAAAGTGACCATCATTAGAGCAGTACAGACACCAGGAGTGATCGTTCTCTCCAAACACACAATCTCTACTCTCTCCTTTCCTCCTGATTCCTCTGTAACTCACTGCTATATCAACTCCTCCTCTCCACTCGACCTCCCAGTAACAGCGACCAGTCAGACCAGTTCCACACAGAACATTGTGATGATGATCAAATCTGTCTGGATGATCAGGATATGACTGACGCTCCTTCACACGGGTCACCTTCCTGTTGTCTTCACAAACTTTGAGGTATTGATTCATTGAGTTTGTGTCGATGGTGAGTTGACAGGAATCTGATGGAGAGAACAACCAGTTATTGATCATTTATTGATTTTTGATGACTCCTGAATGACAGTTTGAGCTGCTTTGTTGTCATGAATCAGATGAAAACACACTTACACTTCCTCAGACCTGGTGTCAACCATCGGCCTCCAGCAGGCTCCACCCTGAAAGGAGGAGGGGGTCAGACCATCAGCCTCTTTCAGCAGCAAACATGGACATTACATGTAAAACACACTGTCCTCCACTGAGACAGTCCAACATTTGGACATGTCCACTTGTCGTATAAAGCTGAACTATGACGATAATGATGATGAAAACTGCAGTGGATGTAGGAAGGACAGTTGGTGCTGCTGCAGCTCCAACAGAGAGGAGAAAGGAAATCCCTCAGCAACAACCTGAAGAAACTCACTGAAGCCTAAAAGGACATCAGGAAAGATTTCTGGAAGCTCAACCTGATTTAATAATCACCATTAAAATCCAATCAGTCTAAACTCTGATCAACACCTGGATACCTGCTCCATCCACACAGATGAAGGAATGAAACACTAAACAACCTGCTGCTGAAAACCTGCTGTGGCCTCACTGTGATATCCAGAAATACAAACATTAAAAAGGAGAAGCTGCATCACATCCAACAAAGAGTTCAACAAGAACCAAAGATTTGATCTCTGAGCTCAGACTGAAACCAGGGAGAGGCTTCATCATCATCACACCTCTGACCAGCACCACATTCAGATGAGATTGTTTTTTTTCTTCGTTAAATGTAAAGCTGAGGTAAATGTTTCCCTCAGCTTCCTCGCTCATGAGCGCATGCAGACAAAGTGGGACGGGAGACCCAAGAAGAAAACTGTCCTGCGGTCGCTATGGCGATCGCCTCGGTAGCTTTAGCAGCACGTCAATTTAAGTGACGTATCCTGCCCAATGCAAAACGATCAGGGCCATAGCACCAATAGGACCGTGTTGAACCGAGCCGGGCCGGACCTGCAGAACGAAAAGGGCTTTTTCATTCCTCCTCTCCTCCTCCATCAGCCCGTCTCTGCTCCTCCATCTGCTCCTCCATGCCCCTCCACCAGCCCCTCTCCGCCCCTCCATCAGCCCCTCTCTGCTCCTCCATCAGCCCCTCTCTGCTCCTCCATCAGCCCCT
>NW_006800886.1:63422-64502 GCF_000485575.1 Poecilia formosa | reverse complement strand
TTTTATTTTGAAAGGCTTACTTCCTGTTGGGTTGTATATTGCCTTAAGAAAAAAGAAACCATTGTGCAGTTTGCTTAGACACTGTTGGATTACTTAGACATGGAGCAAAAACAGTTTTTGACCGTGTAGACTGTGTATTTTTGAAAAGAAAGAAAAGGGACTGATTTATCGTCATTTTTGTATTTGTATTTTTTACAGATAAAGAGTTTTTTGTTAAATTCACGGTTTGCACGCGTCCTTTACTTCCAGTGTCTAAGGAATGACACAGATATTGGATCTGTTGCCATAACAAAGTTTATACACTGATTAAATTGCAGATCGGTAGGCAATTTAACTTGTCCCTGTAACTTTTACCACACTTAACAGATGAGTCAGTCAGCAGCAGCTCTGACAAGTTCAACTAATGTTCAGTTAGTAACATGTTGGTCTAAATATGTTGTAATTTGCCTATTAACTAAAAAAAATTGCTGTTTGTGATACGCCAAACTCAAAATTTACATCTCTTGTTATATTTTTCACCATTTTTTCACTGATAGGTTGATGATGTCATTTGATCTCTTGAAGAAGAAGACTAACTTTTCCTGAGTTGTTGTTTATCATATATTGTTTGACTGGTGTAATTTTAGATAATGCTACGCTGTGTCACTATTGGCTGTTATAAAAAAATATGTATATCTGGAAAATTTCCCAATGAAAGAAGAAAGAGCGGAGTGCGAGAGAGCTAGAGCGGAACACAACTTCAAAAGGACCTAATCTGTACCTTCGACATTTCTCCAAAGCACTTTGTCTTTGTTAGCAGAACTAACAAAGACAATTGTTATCTTAATGAGCTAAAAATAAATGCCATGCTGCCATGCTGTGTCAGGCAGAGCTGAAAGTTCTTTGAAATGCTGACGGAGCTATGCTGCCTCCAGTACTAAAACCACCAATCCGACTGGACGCATGGAGGTCTGCGTCTTTGGTAACAAAGTCCGTTGTTGCTGTTACCACCACCAGAACCTAAGCAGCACAGGTGATGCTGAACCAGATACGGCGCTACAGACCCTGGGAAAAACATCAAAGACAAACAGCGCTAATGGA
>NW_006800886.1:59781-62702 GCF_000485575.1 Poecilia formosa | reverse complement strand
GGAGCTATTACTACTAGAAATGCTAATGGAGCTAGAACGCCAGTACTGAATGTGAATCTACTACAGACACCGGTCAAAGATCAAACCCTAAACCCACTGGGATGAGGCAGTTGACTAGTGGTTTTAGCTCAATTACTTCTATGTCAAAGTACATCCAGGGGGTTTTAGCTGTGTGATATGTTCTGACATTACTGTTTAGAAGCGGACTCATCCTCTGTGCCAGTAGCACATGGTGGTGGACTATTGCTGCATGTAGGCCAGTGGTCCCCAACCTTTTTATTACCGTGGACCTGTCAAGATTTGGTAATTTTGCAGTGGCCTGATTACCGCAGCTTGTGGGGTTTTCCCTGACTGGGAGCGAGAACGCAGCCTGTTTGAATGCGACAGGTAACCGATCAGAAAGCGCAGTGACGTATTCATTTTGTTGTTTGTAGGCTCAATGCTGGCACGCAAGTAACCGAGAGAATCCGGTCAAAGAATTTTCAAAATTAAAGATCCTCCAGACTCAAATAATACAAAAAACGGAAATATTTAATTCTTTCTTGCGCGACCCGGTACCACTTGGTCCACGGACCGGTACTGGTCTGCGGCCCGGTGGTTGGACACCACTGCTCTAATGATTAGGCTATACGTTGATTAAATCAGGAGTGCAAAACAAACGAAATTGAGGCCTACTAAAAACAAACAATCAATCTAATATTTCCACAGTAGCAGCAGCAAAACACTACATCAACTCTTGTGACTTCTACATTCCGATCGATTTCAACACACTCTGGTTCAGTTTGCAAAGCATTACTAATGTCACTGTTTTGGCTGGAGGAGCCAGGCAGTTTGACCATTTGACGTCATTCACCCAGAATGCTTTACAGCGTGAACAATATGGCAAAATTTCTGTGACAATATTTTATTAAACTTTCTAAAAATTGAATAACCTACAGTATTATTACTGTATTGTTTTTACATCTACAATAAATATTTCCCAAAAAAGGTCTATTGTTATAATTAATCCAGGATCCCTTTAAGTCTGGTTTCTGTTCAATCAGAAATCTCTGGAAATATTTATCCACATATTTCCAGAGTCTAATCTCCTGCATGTCTATGTCCAGCAACTCAGAACAATTACAGTTTCTCCCTTAGCTCTCTTGGTCTAATGGTCTAATCTGTTTTAGTTTTTAACTCTTGCCTTAAGATAAGAATGATAATTTAATATTCTATCTAACGTTGTCTCTACTGTTTTCTATTATTTACTCCAGGACTACATAAAGGTCGGTTCTGGATCACACCAGACCCGTACCACAATGAGGACAACATTCAAATTGGTCGGGAGGTCAAAATTAGCTGCCAGGTGGAAGCCACACCTTCAGAGGAGCTGCAGTTCAGCTGGCTAAAGAATGGCCGGGCATTGAAGAGCTCTGAGCGAATGGTCATCACCCATACTGACCCTAACATCTCACCAGGAACCACCAACCTTGACATAATTGATCTAAAATTTACAGACTTTGGCACTTACACATGTGTGGCATCACTGAGAAATGGCGGAATCCCAGAGATCAGCATTGATGTAAATATTTCTTCAACCACAGGTGAGGTATTCCTTGGAATTTTGATTTGGTAAATCATTTTTGCCATCAAAATAGTCTTTCTGTAGAACTGAAAACTGTTTTTCCAACATCCTTACTGACTTCTGAGAGTGAAGCGTGACTCTCCACTAAAAATGAAAACCTTTGTGCCCTTCATGAGACCATTTGCTTATAAATTATTTGTCTACTGACTAAGCATGATGAATTACTTTTGGTTTAATCATTATTCCTTTGCTCTGCAAAAGTAATTATATAAAAATAATTACTTCATATTTAATATTTACCAACCTCCATCTAGCTAGCCAGAGTTTATGCTTAATAACTGGATGACTTATTTACGACATTTACTATAGTTTTACCAAACTTTTTCTTTTATTTTTGTCATCATCATGCAAGCTTATATCTTACACAATGAATATGGACAAAAATGTTTTCATAATAATTTATTTATTAGAATCACAAACAATCAGCTGACATATTCTGGGAATCATGAAAAAATATTTTAATAACTTAAGTATATAAAAGATGAGAAGACAGTGAAGAAGATGATGTAAGGAGGAGGGGGCAGGAAAAGGATCACTGGGAGCTTCTGAGAAGCTGCATCCAAACCTGGAACTGTTTCCTCTCCTCCTGAAGAGCCACCTGCATAAAACAATAAACTGCATGTAAGAAGCTAATCAAATGGAAATATGTATATAACAGGGATGCTCCGATCAGGTTTTTTGCTGCCGATTCCGATACCAATCACCAATGAGGCCGAGCTCTGCCGATCACCTGGATTGACTGTTAATTTTTAGCTTTAGGTATAAGTTTGTGATATGACAAAATAAAAAAATGATTTGGCAATGATATGGTTAATTACCATAAATAAACTATAAATTAAGCATAAAACATGCAGAATAGTTGCTACTTGCTAGTCATCTCAGAAAACCTGCAATCAGTAAAATAATATTTAATAGTAAGGCTCTCAGTACCATAAATTATAGTCAAATAAATCTGCCTATATCAAATAATTTCAAGTAAAAAAGGAAACATTAATTTAAAGTCAAACGCAGACTGCATCAAAATAAACACTCCTTCCTGACAGCACGGCTTCCTGATTTATGCTGGTTCTGATTGGTTGTTTCTGACTGAGCGAGGAATTATGCAGAACAAAGGAGGGGACGTCAATTAATTTTTCAGAAATTATCTGTCTTGTGTTAGGACAGTGAACGTTTTAATACATATTGCTGAAGAAAATTCTAGGTTATAATATTTCTTAAGAAAGAAACTCTGTGTCATGTCGGTACTTAGCTTTTTAACCCACATGCAAGAACACAATCAGGAAGAGTCCGGTAAGTG
>NW_006800886.1:46881-59546 GCF_000485575.1 Poecilia formosa | reverse complement strand
AATAAGTTTTATTGATTCCAGGGGAAAGGGATAGAGAGTGAGTACTGGAACAGTTGACCAGGTCGTCTTATTGGTTTGACGGTGAGCAGACGTGAACAGAGCACAGGATACTTAGGCTACATTGGAGGGCGGACAGGTTAGTTAGAGTCAGGGTGAACAGAGTTCCACTTGGTCCAGTTGTTCTTTTCTTCTCCAGCTGGGTTCGGGCTCGGATTCCCCTTGCGTCCCGAAGGGGAATCCACTGGAGACGGACCGATTTCAGGGGGAGAGGCAAGCACACGAGGGATGGCGTCCGACTGGTACCACCAGTGGCGTCGGGGAACAACACACGAGGAGAGTGACTCACAACAGCGGGGTAATCGGCTCTCACAGAGTCTCCTCTCAGACAGCGTACTTAGGAACGACATAGAGACAACAGGGTCACCTGGCGTGGAAGACAACAAGGAGTTAGTAAGGAGCACAAAACAGAGGGCCTTTCTCTGAAACGATTGTTCCAGGGTAAGCAACACTCAGGCGGAGAAGAGTTGTCCAGCAGCTGCTTAAATCCTCAATCCATCCCCTCCGAACGAGCTGCAGGTGTGTCTGCGGGGTTACCCCTGCAGCTTCCCCGGGGCTCAGAACCCTGGCAGCATCTTGTGGATGCAATGGGGAATGGCAGGTGCTCCAAAAAAAAAAAAAACACAAAACAGAAAGGAAAACACAGAACCTGACACTTTGCCTCGAACTTCTTCGATCCCGGGTTCTCCCGGCGGGCCGCGTGTAGCCACACAAAAACAACAATGAGTGCAGACGTCACAGAATTGCAGTTTAATCCAATAGAAGACAATGCATAAAATTACAACAGAAACTGCAGAACAACAGAGACATGCATTCATTACCTGACATAAATGGAAAGAAGAAGGAAAGAAAGAAAAGCAAAGACGCCCAAAGACGTCTTTGGAGAATTGCAAGAGCAAATCTAATTTGTTACTTCTGTGTAGAAAGTTTTATAGTAAAAGGCATATTCTTATCTTTAATTTATTCAAATAGGGCATATCCTTGCTCATCCAACCAGGAGCTATCTCTGACCCTCTCTAAAGCCAGGAACTCCTGCTGTTTTACGGCTTTTCACAGATGAGTGTGAAAGTTGTAACTTCACCTGATTGTTTCCCACATAGACAAATGGCAGTTCAGAAGATCTTAGCAAACCATCTGCTGTAACTACAGGTAACATAAAGGTCAATAGGCCAGAATAAGTTACTGATTTTAAAACTATAATTAGGCTATTTCAATCAAGACATGTTAAGTTTTAAAACTAGCATACTTTAAATTTATTTTCTTTAAATTTATTTTCTTAACAATATCTAAAATCTTTCTTTTTTTAAGTTACGTGCTGCAGCTTTAAGCAGAGGTTTGGCGTGAGAGTTCACTGCAGGTGGAGCAGAAACAGCGCCCCGTCTGTGAAATATTACTACCAGTAGCGTGAAGCGGTGGTTCAACAACGAGAACAGAACCAGCGTCTTACACCGCAGCTCGAAGACTTGAATTATTTTTCAGGTTATTTGTTTAGCTTTCTGACCGTGATGCTAGTTTTGTAGTTGTGCGCTGCTTTACCGACCGCCCCGGATGTCCTCTTTCCCCTGCTTTGAGCCGCAATATAGCCAAACTCCGTCAAGTGCACATTTTTTAAATGTCACATTAGATTTGTTGTGTTGATGCATTTTGACACGCTTCACCCCCAAGATAAATTTCCACCGCAACACCCAAACTTCCCCGTTCACTCTCAGAGCGTTCAAGTTCCACACCACAAAGACCCGTTTCACAGTGACGTCACTGAATTCCATTCTGACTCGACGGGGTGTATCTTCCGTTCCGGTGTGTGGAGTTAAAGCTGTTTCTGGACTCAAACCAGCTGCCACAAATACGATTTGAAGATGTATCACTATTTGCAAACATTTTTTCTTCATCAACATAATCTAAACTTGACAAATTCCTTTCTGAATGATACCAGTTAGGTTACTCTAAGCCTGCTGCCCGCTTGCGCAGAGTGAAGTCAAGAGGAAGTCAGCTGCACACGCAGGCTGCTAATGAGATACAGGTAATCGGAAACAAGAGATGGATCGGCGATCACCACTCATACGCTTTTTCACAGAAATCGGCCGATTATGATCGGTGGTCGATCAATTGGCACACCTCTAATATATAATGCAAACATAAAAATCCAAGTAGTAGTGAAACTGTTCTGTTTAATCAGTGGCGCAAAAAGTGGGCATGCAGCGCATGAAACGCATAGGGGCGCTCACCAGAGGGGGCGTCTCGCAGCCCAGCTGAGGACTTTAACACTCACTAACGGAATGGAATCGATCTTGGAGAAGTTGCTAGTTTCGGTTCACTGGAACGACCAAACTAATTTGGATAATTGGAAACTGAGATGTATCGGAGAGAATTTAGGGAAGATTGAAATTTATAATCTACCCGACCTAAGATGTTCTGTTTCTGAATTGGCTTTTCCCATGTGGCCTTGGAAGGGCTGCATGTTTCCAATCTCCTTGAAGATGTGTAAACATAACACTCTTTCCCACCTCACCACCTTCTGTTATCCATGCAGCTGTGGAGCTGAGTGCTCTCAAGGACATGTTCCTAGATAACACCATTGTATAGGACGTTTCTCAGGAACAGCCCTGGCTACAGATGAGTTTAACGGGGGACAGGGGGGCATCGGCTTATTTTAGGGGGGTAATATAATCATAACAACTAAAGAAAAAAGTACAGTGCTGTGAAACAACTCTAATAAGTACTTTTTTTCCAAAAAAAGTTACTCAAGTGAATGAACTACTACCCACTTTTGAACATAAATAGCATCAGTAGCCTACAGGCTACCTGTTAACAAGTTTAAGGTGCTGTATTGTTATTAGCTAGTCATCTTTTAGCTAACATTACCTGCATCCAACAGCTTTACTCAACAGTCCAGTGTTTCTCAACCTTTTTTGGGCCAGCGCCCCCCTAGCCTTTTTCCAGGTCCCTCACCGCCCCCCCACCAAAGAATTTGTAGGCTACTTTGCACTGACCATTATTTTATCTTTAATATTACTATCACTATTGTAGATGTTTTGATTGTTATGCTTGTTTCTGTATTTATCATCAAAAATAATTTCCCAGAGAACAAAAAACTCATGGGAATAGAAATTATTTTCACTGGCGTCTATGAAAAATGCAATGAACATTCAAGTTAAATTCAGTAGGCCTAACAGCAGCCAATCAATGGAAAAAATATTCTTGTTTTGTGCCATTTTCTAGTTGTTAAATCTTGCACAAAATGACCAGATAAAAGATGAACAACATGCCAGTTTAAACTTTGAACTATTTGCAAACTGACTGAGCTCTGCAACATTAAAACATGGATAGAACTATAACTACATTAATCATAACTCTTCTTGTGGGTTTCTGGTGGCGCAGCTCTGTGCTGCCTTCAGGAGAATGGGACATCAGAGTATTATCCATAAAAATTCACCCACATGGCATTTATTGTGTAAACCAGAGCTTTCAGTGGAACAACAAAAGTTCCAGATCATTTTAATGCCATACAAATATGAGACAGAAACATGGATTATATCTTTATATAGACCTGTCTATTGATTTATAGATTAATAGTTTTACTGGACAGAAATTACAAAAAACAAATATGGTTCTTGATCAAATCCTAATGAGTCAAATTGAAAGTATCATGGAGTCACCAGCCTCATCACATTAACACTGACATGAAAAATAATATTGAAGAAATAAATATATCAAATCTAATTAAAAACATAAATAAGTGATAAGTTTTTTTACTGTTATGGACTGTAAGATATATTTATTCTCAGTATTAGATGTGGTCTTAACAAACACATGGCACTTCAACTAATTATTTTACCTTTTATCTGGAAATAGTGTCCGTTTATTCGTGCCATACAGTCTCTGTATTAACCTGTTGTTCACAGGTTGTCATTCACAATACAGGGGTGTCAAACTCCAGTCCTCAAGGGCCGCTGTCCTGCAGTGTTTAGATGTGCCACAGGTAAAAAACAGTGGAATGAAATGGCTTAATTACCTCCTCCCTGTGTAGATCGGTTCTCCTGAGCCTTGCTAATGACCTAATTATTCTTTTCAGGTGTGGTGCAGCAGAGGCACATCTAAAAGTTGCAGGACAGCGGCCCTTGAGGACTGGAGTTTGACACCCCTGTCACGAGAGGACCCAAGTTTGGGTCCTCTCGTGAATGACAGGTTAATTATTGCTCTAAAGGTCTTGCCATACCAGTTTATTCCTCTGTATAGTTTCTTAGTTTATTCTTTCATTTTGTTCTTCATTCATTTCCATGTAGTTTCCTTTCATTAGTATTATCCTCTCTTGGTTTATTGCTATGTCCACTTTAGTTTCTTTCCTGTTGCTAGATTTATTTTATCGTTTACCATCGCTCACCATCTTCACTCATCACCTCCTGCGCCGCCTAATCATCATGTGTTTCACATCATGTGTTGATTTTTCACTGTTCAACGTCGGATTCTATGTTTTTATGCCATAATTCACATCTAGTTCGTTGCTCCGTTTTATGTCCCGCTTCTCCTGTTTCAGAGTTTTGCGCAATATGCGCGTCTCTCTCTCTTTTTTTTTTTCTTTTTTTTTTACCTCCTAAAGTGCAGGGCGGTCGGGAAAAATGTCTATGGGGAAAATGCAGACTGACATAAACCTTTTAAAACAACGGAAACAATTTCTGCAGTCTGATTATTGAAATTTAAAAGTGCTGTGTTGTTCTATCAACCCCGTTTCATACCGGACCTTACAGCACCGATTTAACGCTATAAAATGAACGCTCTCTATCGTGGTGTCACCATGGAGGGATTTCTTTATTTCTTTATTTAAATGGGTTCATTTTTCAGAGGGATACACAGTGAGGGTATCGTGATTTTAGCTACCAGTAGCAGGAGAACGGAGCTGCGCCAAGAAGCTAACAGAAGCTAACAAACACTGAATAGAAGAAGAGCTGCCATTGATAAGGTTGCAGCCAAGCATGATTTAATGTTACCCAATACAGTTTTACCAAGTTCCTCAAAGTCTAAACTGGCATTGTTGTGCATTTAATAACCCTCCTGTTATGTTGCGGGTCAAATTGACCCGTTTCAAAGTTTAAAACTTTTTAAAAAATAGAAGTTTTTTTTCTGCATGAAACTTTTTCTATTTGTCTTAATAGGTGCGCTCTATGTATAAAATAAAAATGGTTCATTTTACACTCTTGCAGCCCCCTCTGCGTCCATTTGTTACATAGATACTGTTCGGGTCAATTTGACCCGGCATACAAGTTGAAGGGTAAAAAGATTTAAAAAAAATGTCCAATTCTATTTGTTTCCTTGCACTTATGAGACATATTTCACCACACACACACACACAAACACCACACCACACATGCATGCACATGCACACCACACACACACCTAAACACGCACACAAACCCACTCTTTCACTATTCTCTTTACTTCACTAGGAAACTGCCAGAAAGCAGGTGTTCATACAACTTTTGACAGGAACCTTTTCTGTTCCTGTGGGCAAACTCCACCCACACTGAGTGGACACTCAGCAGAAGTGGGGGGGGGACATAAATACTCTCTGTAAGGGAGTCCTAAACGCATTACACACTGAAGGTCACTGTTGGAGATCAGGAATTGAGCAGCAGGGAAATAAAAAGATGACAACCCTGGAAGCTCTGGAACTTCTGTTGATCATGCCAGGATGGCAGAAACTCACATCACAAACATCAAGTCAGTCTGAGCTACTCATGCCTAGTGCAATACAGAAAATCACTGTTGAAATGACAAGTCTAAAAGGAAGGCAAGTTTTTGGAGAGAACTGGAAGGAGCTGGACCAGATGCATTTACATGCATATTTGAGGGGGGTCCTCATTCTGACCAGAGTTTTCAAGTCAAAGGATGAATCAACAGCCAGTCTAAGGGATGCAGAGACAGGCAGGGTAATATTATGGGCCATAATGTTTCTGGAGACTTNAATAAATATTTCCCAAAAAAGGTCTATTGTTATAATTAATCCAGGATCCCTTTAAGTCTGGTTTCTGTTCAATCAGAAATCTCTGGAAATATTTATCCACATATTTCCAGAGTCTAATCTCCTGCATGTCTATGTCCAGCAACTCAGAACAATTACAGTTTCTCCCTTAGCTCTCTTGGTCTAATGGTCTAATCTGTTTTAGTTTTTAACTCTTGCCTTAAGATAAGAATGATAATTTAATATTCTATCTAACGTTGTCTCTACTGTTTTCTATTATTTACTCCAGGACTACATAAAGGTCGGTTCTGGATCACACCAGACCCGTACCACAATGAGGACAACATTCAAATTGGTCGGGAGGTCAAAATTAGCTGCCAGGTGGAAGCCACACCTTCAGAGGAGCTGCAGTTCAGCTGGCTAAAGAATGGCCGGGCATTGAAGAGCTCTGAGCGAATGGTCATCACCCATACTGACCCTAACATCTCACCAGGAACCACCAACCTTGACATAATTGATCTAAAATTTACAGACTTTGGCACTTACACATGTGTGGCATCACTGAGAAATGGCGGAATCCCAGAGATCAGCATTGATGTAAATATTTCTTCAACCACAGGTGAGGTATTCCTTGGAATTTTGATTTGGTAAATCATTTTTGCCATCAAAATAGTCTTTCTGTAGAACTGAAAACTGTTTTTCCAACATCCTTACTGACTTCTGAGAGTGAAGCGTGACTCTCCACTAAAAATGAAAACCTTTGTGCCCTTCATGAGACCATTTGCTTATAAATTATTTGTCTACTGACTAAGCATGATGAATTACTTTTGGTTTAATCATTATTCCTTTGCTCTGCAAAAGTAATTATATAAAAATAATTACTTCATATTTAATATTTACCAACCTCCATCTAGCTAGCCAGAGTTTATGCTTAATAACTGGATGACTTATTTACGACATTTACTATAGTTTTACCAAACTTTTTCTTTTATTTTTGTCATCATCATGCAAGCTTATATCTTACACAATGAATATGGACAAAAATGTTTTCATAATAATTTATTTATTAGAATCACAAACAATCAGCTGACATATTCTGGGAATCATGAAAAAATATTTTAATAACTTAAGTATATAAAAGATGAGAAGACAGTGAAGAAGATGATGTAAGGAGGAGGGGGCAGGAAAAGGATCACTGGGAGCTTCTGAGAAGCTGCATCCAAACCTGGAACTGTTTCCTCTCCTCCTGAAGAGCCACCTGCATAAAACAATAAACTGCATGTAAGAAGCTAATCAAATGGAAATATGTATATAACAGGGATGCTCCGATCAGGTTTTTTGCTGCCGATTCCGATACCAATCACCATTGAGGCCGAGCTCTGCCGATCACCTGGATTGACTGTTAATTTTTAGCTTTAGGTATAAATTTGTGATATGACAAAATAAAAAAATTATTTGGCAATAAATTAACCATAAATAAATTAACAATAAATTAAGCATAAAACATGCAGAATAGTTGCTACTTGCTAGTCATCTCAGAAAACCTGCAATCAGTAAAATAATATTTAATAGTAAGGCTCTCAGTACCATAAATTATAGTCAAATAAATCTGCCTATATCAAATAATTTCAAGTAAAAAAGGAAACATTAATTTAAAGTCAAACGCAGACTGCATCAAAATAAACACTCCT
Source organism: Poecilia formosa (assembly GCF_000485575.1). Lineage (NCBI taxonomy): Eukaryota > Metazoa > Chordata > Actinopteri > Cyprinodontiformes > Poeciliidae > Poecilia > Poecilia formosa. The sequence continues at coordinate 51,842 of NW_006800886.1, read as the reverse complement.
TCCTGACAGCACGGCTTCCTGATTTATGCTGGTTCTGATTGGTTGTTTCTGACTGAGCGAGGAATTATGCAGAACAAAGGAGGGGACGTCAATTAATTTTTCAGAAATTATCTGTCTTGTGTTAGAACAGTGAACGTTTTAATACATATTGCTGAAGAAGATTCTAGGTTATAATATTTCTTAAGAAAGAAACTCTGTGTCATGTCGGTACTTAGCTTTTTAACCCACATGCAAGAACACAATCAGGAAGAGTCCGGTAAGTGTACAATAATACGTTTTATTGATTCCAGGGGAAAGGGATAGAGAGTGAGTACTGGAACAGTTGACCAGGTCGTCTTATTGGTTTGACGGTGAGCAGACGTGAGCAGAGCACAGGATACTGAGGCTACGTTGGAGGGCGGACAGGTTAGTTAGAGTCGGGGCGAACAGAGTTCCACTTGGTCCAGTTGTTCTTTTCTTCTCCAGCTGGGTTCGGGCTCGGACTGACAGGTCCTCTTGCGTCCCGAATGGGAATCCACTGGAGATTTCAGGGGGAGAGGCAAGCACACGAGGGATGGCGTCCAACTGGTACCACCAGTGGCGTCGGGGAGGAACACACGAGGAGAGTGACTCACAACAGCGGGGTAATCGGCTCTCACAGAGCCTCCTGTCAGACAGCATACTTGGGAACGACGTAGAGACAACAGGGTCACCTGGCGTGGAAGAGAACAAGGAGTTAGTAAGGAGCAGAAAACAGAGGGCCTTTCTCTGAAAAGATTGTTACCAGGGTAAGCAACACTCCACCTGGAGGATCATCTTCAGGACTCATTTATCTTGATTTTAGTCAGCGGGTCAATTTGACCCAGAGCAGAATAGTGTCTCAAGTTCAATTATAAAGATGACCCCTTCAAAAAAAAAAATCTAAATGTAATATAAAATTTTTTACAAAAAATCACTTTCAAAGATAATTAGTGTTATTTTGTGTTTAGTTTTTTCAGTGGGCATAAAAAAAATGTAAATCACATTTTTTTATGTCCAAACGAGTAAATTGTCATTGATCCTAAATTTGTGAGGAATAAAAAACATAATTGCACAAATATTGATTGAAATGGTTAGTATTGGAGTTAATAATCAGACGCAAAAAAGATTTGGAGGATTATTTTGGTTTCTGACACTATAGCATGACTAAACACTCTCCGGGTCAAACTGACCCGCGAACATTATTGCTGTACCTCAGAAACGAACATAACAGGAAGTTAATGTGTAAACTTTACCTTCGACCAACAGCAACCCAGTGCCCCTCTTTTGTAAAAATGTCCACCAGCGCCCCCTGCCGTCCTCTGAATCTGAATTAACGAGTTACAACAACATTCAGATTCCCTTTGGGATCGATAAACAATTTTTTAATTGAATTTGAATTGAACTTCATTGGATCGCTCAGAATGAGNTATCTTGGTTTTAGTCAGCGGGTCAATTTGACCCAGAGCAGAATAGTGTCTCAAGTTCAATTATAAAGATGACCCCTTCAAAAAAAAAAAAAAAATCTAAATGTAATATAAAAAATGTACAAAAAATCACTTTCAAAGATAGTTAGTGTTATTTTGTGTTTAGGTTTTTCAGTGGGCATAAAAAAAATGTAAATCACATTTTTTTATGTCCAAATGAGTAAATTGTTGTCATTGATCCGTCATTTGTGAGGAATAAAAAAACATAATTGCACAAATATTGATTGAAATGGTTAGTATAGGAGTTAATAATCAGACACAAAAAAGATTTGGAGGATTTTTTTGGTTTCTGACAATATTGCATGACTAAACACTCTCCGGGTCAAATTGACCCATGAACATTATTGCTGTACCTCAAAAACGAACATAACAGGAGGTTAATGTGTAAACTGTACCTTCGACTAAAGGCAACCCAGCGCCCCCCTTTTGTAAAAATGTCCGCCAGCGCCCCCTGCCGTCCTCTGAACGCCCCCTTGAGAACCGCTAGATTAGAACAAACTTAGAATCCAGAAAAGCTACCTTAGCAACTACTTTTTAGACTCCTATTCCTCCAACCCAGAAAAGGAACTGGATCAGAGGATACTTACTTATACTTATCTACTAACCCTGAATAGAATCCAGTTTACATACGTTAGATCAACATTAAATTATGTTTCTTCTTTTGCTCTTTTCTTTGGTTTGTTATTTTGTTTATATTTAATTTTAATTCATGTAAAGCACTTTAATTTGCCTTGTTGCTGAAATGTGCTATATAAATAAAATTATTGTACCTTACCAAACAGTGATCAAGATGGACAGACAAACTTCTGTCTTTCAAATACGATGAGAACCAATCTAAAACTGCACCCTTAAGACCAACACAGTACTGCAAAGAAATCTCATTTTGGATGAACTAAGAGGATAGACGAGAACATGAGTACGATTTTCTCTCCTAAAACATCTTAAAATAACTTTTTGTTACAAATTAATAGTGTTCTCACCTCTATTTACTGCTTACTTGGCTTGTTTTTACTGAGAGTCTGGTCCGATATGATTTGTGCTTTGTTCAACTCTCCCTACTGGTCTGGAACATTTCTGTTTTGTGGAGCGAGTTTACTGTTGCTTTTGATGTTTGCAGCATTTTTCCCTCTTGTTTCTTTTGCAGCATTTTATTTGTGGTTGCAGGCTTTTTTGTTTGTATTTGTTCTGTTGTTCAAAGGTTATTATATCATAACATTTCTGTTATTACATCATTTTTTGTTTGCAGCACTTTTCTGTTGCATTTGTTTTTTGTTTTTGTACGTGTTTGCAGCTCGTTTTGCAATTTGCTGTGCTCTTGCACATGTTGTCTTCGATAAAGAGAATAAATAGGGAACTCAGGAGCAAAGGAAGATTTCTCCTGTTGTAGAGTACGCAGAGAAGCAACAGGAAAGCTGTCTTCATGAGGGGATACAGAAGGATGTATGTCTAGAGAAGGCTAAGATCCTTTAGGGTTTGCAGCAAGATGCTGAAGATTTTCTATTAGTCTGTTGTGGAGAGCGTCATCTCTTCTGCCGTCGTCTGTTGGGGCAGCACCATCAGAACCAGGAACCTAAAAAGACTCAAACATCTAATACAGAAGGCTGGTTCTCTTCTGGGGATGATGTGGAACCTCTGGAGATAATGATGCAAAGAAGAATATGACATAAAAACAAGAAAATTATTAACAACCCTGACCATGCTCTTTTCTGTCTTAGAAAAACAATGGTTTTAGTCAGAGGCTTCTTGAAATTTGCTGTAATACAGACAACTACAGGAGACTTTTCCTGCCCACAACCATCACCATCTTCAGTAACTCTTTGAAGAATCTGAACTAACGAGTTACAACAACATTCAGATTCCCTTTGGGATCGATAAACAATTTTTTAATTGAATTTGAATTGAACTTCATTGGATCGCTCAGAATGAGCTAGAATATGTCATTAGGAGAGGGATGTCTGGGTTCCTGCTCAGATCTGTTGACTCCATCTCAGGAGGGTTTTATCTCGTTTAATCACCATAAAACCTATTTCCTATAACAGTAGGCTGTTGTTAAATGGTGGTTTATGGAATGTCAAGGAAGATGATGGGGAAAAAAATCACATCTCCTTTGCAAATCATCTCCCTCGCTGCATCCACTGGAATGTAAGCAACATTCAGAGACAACATGCCAACGAAGCTGGTGAGTTAACAGAGTGTAACACACATACACACACATCTTAAACACAGTTTAAGTAAGTAAGTCTGTGAACTCTGTACAGCCAGCTTTCCCAGCCAACAGTCTCTGATACAGTGGTAACTACCACTGTATCAGAGTGATACAGTGCTAGTATAGTTATACTACCCCTGATCTAGTATAACTATACTAGATCAGGGGTCGGCAAGCAAAAATGTTGAAAGAGCCATATTGGACCAAAAAAACAAATCTTTTTGGAGCCGCAAAAAATTAAAAGCCTTATAAAAGGCTTATAACGAAGGCAAAACAGGCGTTAAGTGTTTATATTAGCTTATTATCAAAATGACTAAGTGTATATATAATTAGCATTCATGATTAAATGTTTATTTTCCCTGCAGTTTTTACATATTGCTTAAATTTACCTGATAGAGGAATTTCCAGTTGAAGGGAGTGTTATTTTAATCAGAAGAAGAAGAATTAAAATCTTTTGACTCGTTTTATTTTCTCTTCTGCCCGGATTCCTTGATGCCGTCACTGTATCAGCTGAACCATAAAGACAAGACAAAACGTTTTTCCAAGTCCAAAACATAAACAAAATTTATTAGACGAACAACTAATGAAACTGACAAAACTCAAAAAATAATTCAATAATTCAAAAAGTTGAATTAAAATAAACAAAAGTTTATTTTAATTCAACTTAGTGTAATATGTTTCAATAGAACTATCCTACTTAAGAGATTACGGTAATTGAACCATGGATATAATTTGAAGTGAATTTCCTTATTTGAAACACAATTAATTTGATCTAATATTGAACATATGGTTAAGTTTTTACAACTAGCTTATTTTAAATTTATTTTCTTAACAGGAGTCAGTTACTAGAGTTACTGGTTGGATTGAAGGTGGAGGACATGTGGGAGGCTGTGGCTGCTGGTCATGGGGGAGAGTTTCTGGATCTGTGGCTTTTCCTCAGAATCTGAATAGATCTCAGTTCACCTGTAACAAAAACATTTAATTATAAACCTGCATAAACATCAGCGTGATTTGTTTAATTAATCGAAGTTTTGTCCAATAATACTTGATTGTCATGTATTTCTAAGTGGTCTGTAATACTGTAGTAAAGGCAGGTGATTTTAAAAACTCCTAATCACATTGAAACAACATAAAGGGATCAAACTGAAACTAACCCTAACCAAGTGGTTCCCAAACTTTTTCTTCTGCGCCCCCCCTATGGTTTACAAATGGCTGTCTGGTTGAACCGCCGGGTGGGACGGGGGGCACACGCCCCCCGCGTACACGGGGGG
>NW_006800886.1:39961-46480 GCF_000485575.1 Poecilia formosa | reverse complement strand
AAAAAGGTTAAAAAGATTATTGAAAAAAGATTAAAAGATATAAAAATAATCATTAATAGAAATGTTTAGTTTTTTCATTTTATTTATGCTGACAACTTGGAAAATGTTTACAGATGAAAAAACAGATGCTAAAAATTTTACTCTTGTCTTTCTCACTTGAGTTTTGTTTGAATTCATTTTCTAAACATTTTGTAATATTTTTCACGATGATCTGATCTGAACTATTTCTCCAAATAAGAATTAAGTCCAACTCTCTCTTTGCAGCTAATAATCCTAATTACAAAAACTTTTTTACCTGATTCCTCTTAGGCTTCTGCTTTGAGGTCTGACATCTTCAGCCAGGCGACATTTCTATCATACTTTCAAGTTGTCACCTGAAATTACATATCAGAAAAATCAGTAATTACTTAATCAAATCTATTAAAGGAAACATTCAAACAGTTATTGATAGTGTGAAACACTATCAATAACTGTTCATTAATGTTCATTAAGAAAGAGTATAACCAACCCTGAGCATCCTCTTCATGATACTGTCATAGAAAAACAGTGTTTTCAGTCAGAGGCTGTAACAGACTGCTAGAGGAGGTCCTTCCTGCTCACAGCCATCAGCATCAACAACTCTTTGAAGGACCTTGAAATAATGAGATAAACATTATATCTAACTGGTAATTTAACTAACACTGACATTAAGCAGAACATCACAGCACTTTGTTACTTCAGGACAAGGAGTTCCTTGCACAAACTCCTTCATGCAAGGAGTTAGTGCATGAAGTGCTGTAGAACTTCCTGGTGGATGACCTTGGACATCGCAGATGACATGGCACCCCAAACCGTCAATGACTGTTGAAGCTTTAGACTGGAACTCAAGCAACATGGATTGTGTCTCCTCTCTTCCTCCAGATTCTAGGACCTTTTTTTGCAAAGAAAATGCAAAATTTACTTTCATCAGAGCACATAACTTTGTACTCTGATGAACAAAGCAGTCAAGTTCTTTTTGTCTTTAGCCCAGGCAAGACATACCATCTCTTGTTCAAGGAATGCCACAGCTGAATCCCATGTCTTGCATCCATCTGTGTGTGATGGTTCTGGAAGCACTAACTCCAGCTGCACTCCACTCTTTGTGAATCTTCCCCACATTTTTCAGTGGGTTTTGTTTGTAATAAGACATCTAAAACCAGGCTTTAAGGCACGTACTAAGCAAAAAGGGGGTGTGTCAGCTGAAGCCCTGCTTCTATGTGTCTATCATCTTGCCAAAAACCATGTGACCAACAAACAATGCATTACAATAACAATACATTACAATACAATAGCATCACTTTGGACACATGACTGTTTCATTTTATGTGTCAGTTTTCAAAATAAAAGTGCAGTGAGTCATGCTGTCTTTTGTGTTCTGGGACAGTGTCTGTCATGAAAGAATACAAAAACGTCAGCATTTTGAAATCAATCACGGAGCTAAGTATGCAAAATTTAGCCTTCAAGAAAAACAAAAAATTGCAACAGCATTAAAAGGCAGATTGCAATTGCAGCAGAATTTGCTTACAAAAGCCACAGCCAAAAAATGATGCAGTGGTGAAAGCAAGCTTTATTGTGGCTGAAGGAATCGCCCAAGCTTCAAAATCTTTTTTTGGATGCTGCATTTTTGAAGCAGTGTATGCTAAAGGTGTGTGAGCAGGTGTGTTCCGACAAGGTATAGACTTTTCAAAATGTGAGTTTATCAAGAAATACCAAATAGTTAAGCAAATAGCTGGGAATTTAGCAACACAGCTGGCTGAAGAAATGGACAGCTGTCTAGCTTTTTCATTAGCTGTGGATGAAAGCACAGACAACATGGATTTGTCCATTTTTATTAGAGGGGTGAACCCAACCCTGTCTGTAACCGAGAATTTCCTAGATATAGTGGATATAGTGGATATGCATGGAACCACAACCGGCTGGGACATTTTTGATGCAGTGGAGAAGTCTGTCGGTAAAAATAAATTGTCATGGGAAAGGTTGGTGGAACTAACTGCAGATGGTGCACCTGCGATGTGTGGAGGAAAAACAGGCTTGGTTGGACTAATGAAGGAAAAAATCCAAAAAAGCAACAGTCAGATGCCAGTGATTACGTATGCATTGTCCATCAGGTGGAAAGGTTCTGGAGCTGGATAATGCCATAAATAACAAAAAAAAGTTTTGTGAATGAAGTTGAGAGTTAATATCAAAATTTGTTTTTATTCTTTGTTTGCTTACTTTTAAACACTGAATATAAGCATTGTAATTTTTAAACTGAGCAGTTTTTTTTTTACATCTATGCAAACTCAAATGTAATATTTTAAACTTGAATACATACAGTCAGTAATTCATTCAGTTTAATTAATTTTTAACATTGTATTTCCATACATTTACGCCATGGATGCCCAAATCTAGTTTTCCAGAGCTACCACTCTGCAGTTTTAGATGCGTTCCTTCTCTAACACACCTGGATCAAATGAATGAGTCATTATAAGCCTCTACAGAACTAAATGCTGCTAATGAGGGAAGTCAGCCTTTTGTCTGGGGTGTGTTGGAGCAGGGATGCATCTAAAAGTTGCAGTCTGGAGGCCTGGACTTGGACACCCCTGATTTATACTGTCAATGTGGCCTGTTGAGGGTGGTAAAGTGACCCTTGGTGAAATTGAGTTTAACACCCCTGGTTTCAGATTCTTAAATAAAAATAATTAATCACTCCATTCCCAAAATATTCACCCTCTGGAAATTTCCACTATTATTTATAGCTTGATGTAACAGTATTGCAGAGCAGAAACAGACAAAGCTGTTGAAAGAGTAAAATTCTGTGCACAGCTAAATATAAAGGACCAGAACCAACTAGAAATCCAAGAAAAAGAGAACTTAGTAAGTTTTTTTTTTACTTTTTCATGAAGCAAATCAAAACACAGAATGATTTGTAGTTTGGCTAAAAAACATTCCGATTAAAATTAAATAGGATTTAATTGACTGTTGCGAAACATGAGATTAACAAAAACTTTGTGACAATATACCATAAACTAATTTTTTGAAGTATAATCTGAGTGACGAGGCTGTCGCAGTTTCAGCAGCAGATGTCACTAGTGAGTAATGAATGAAGCATAAAGTAATGAACCTTTGGTAAAAGCAAAGGACTGGGAAGCTTCATTGCTTCATGAGGCTTCATTTGGCCATCACTAGGTTTTGTTTCACAATCCTCTTCAGGGTGTGGTTGTCCCTAATGCTTGTTGACTTTTCCACCACGTCTTTTCCTTCCCTTTGCCTCTCTATGAATGCGCTTGGACACAGAGCTCTGTGCACAGCCAGACTCTTCAGACATGACCTTTTGTGACTTGTCCACCATGTCAATAGTCATCTTTTGGACAACTGTTCCCCATGTTTGTGTAACCTATGGAACTTGACTGAGACCATTTAAAGACATATGCAGGTGTTTTGAGTTAGTTAGCTGTGGTACTAGGTGTCTTCAGTACTGACCCTTTTAACAATATTCAAACTTTTTGAGATACTGAATTATGAGTTTTCATTTGTTGTCTGTAATAATCAACGTTAAAAAAAATAAACATTTGAAATATATCAGTCAATGTGTAATGAATGAATATAGTATACAAGTTTCACTTCTTTAATGACATTACTGATTTAAATATTTTTTTTCACAATATTGTAATTTTATGACCACCACCTGTATTTTCACTCACATTTTAGCATACTAAGGGGTGAATCTGAGGCTAAGCATATGAATGTCTTGGCAAGCTCAAGGATGTCTTAATTAAGATAATTTAACTTTACTACTTACAAAAAGTCGGTACAGAGAAACACTTTTCTCTAACAACTTTCCATAAATCATTATTAGTGTGATGTAATTTTGTTATAAAATTACATTATTAGTGTGATGTAATTGTTATAAAATTACATCACACTAATAATTTGTTATTTTGAGTCTCTTCCTTACCTATTATAGTGTATTCTGATGGTTCAAACACACCCAGTCAGTGTCCAAACAGGTCAGAGAACCAAATATAGAACTGTGTTTGTTTGGTAAATAAAAACTTGGTTAAATAATTTTTTAATGTGGGAGAATTTATTACTTGGAAGACACTTGGTGTTTCAGAATACTGACCACAATGATGTTTTTTTCTCTCTCTTCAGTTCCTCCTGAACTTTCAGTCCCCAAGGGGCAATCTCAACTCATAGTTCTGGAAGGAGACACTGTTGACCTCCAGTGTTTGGTCTCAGGAAAACCCAAACCCATCATTATGTGGTCTCGGGTCGAGGAGAGTGGGCCAACTGCAGCACTAGCACCTATGATGCCTGATGGTTCGGCACAGATGGAGAGCTATGATGGCATACTGAGAATCTACAATGTGACGAGAAAGATGAGCGGGGCATACCGCTGCCAAACAAGCCAGTTCAACGGATTCAATGTCAAACCCAGAGAGGCCCTGATTCATCTAGTGGTGCAATGTGAGCAATGCACACTCAGCACACATTCAAATTCAATTAAAGAAACACAATAATGAAAATAAAGATTTCCACATAACTATATAGAATAGTTTGTCAAGTTTTGTACTATCTTATGTCGCTGTCATAATGTGTTGCTCGTTGTTTGTGGACCCAAATGCAGAACAATGGAGTGGTGTTATAAATGATGAAAAATGAATTTAATGAAAATGAACAGCAACAAACTTACAAAATCACATGAATCCAGGGCAAAAACACAAATAAAAAAATAAACAAGTAAAAGAAACCAACAGGTAGACAATGGGTAGCATCAGGAAGTGACAAGAGTGTCATAAATGGTGAGTTGAGGTGAGGATGAGGACGCAGGTAGACCCAGGAAGTGATGAAAATGATGAGTTTAATGATAATAATCCAAGCACAGAACAGCACGGGGAAACAGGCAACACATGACAAGGATCCAACCAGAGACAAGGACAACAGGTGGGTTTAAATACACACGGGGTAATCAAGGGAATGAGACACACCTGGGAAACAATCAATGGGGAAGACGCAGAGACAGAGACACAGGGACCAAACTGAACACAAAAAACTCCAAAAACAAATACACAGAAACACGATCATGACAAAGAGTTGATAAAAGGGACAGGAGAGGAATGACTGCGAATGAGAAGCTTAACTACTAGGGGCCACAAGACCTGGGCTGATGAGCTAATTGATTTCAGGTGAGTGGAGGGAGCAGGAGGCAGACTGAGAGGGAGAGAGAAATTGGCAGAGGGGTAGAGGGAGAGTACATACAGGAACAGGAAATAAATCTAACACTAAAGAATACCAAGACTAAAGAAACATTGAAAAACTAGAGTGACAAAGAATAACTACAAACCAGAGATAAACATAACTGGAAACCCTAAGAACTGAACCAAAGGAAAACATGAACAAAGCAGATCTAACCAAAATAAGAAACATAAAATAACAATGAAACTAGAAGCACATCAAACAAAACAACTCAAGTACCTGGGATCCAAACATTACCCCCTCTTCAAGGCGGATTCCAAACGTCGATCAAGTCCAAAAATCAAGAAAACATAAACAACCCCAACCAGACTTGGTGGAGGGGGCCTTGGTAGGAGGGCAGGGGACAAAACACAAAACAAACTAGAGTTCGACAAAGGAAAAGGGAACTTGGAAAGCAACACAGGAGCAGGGACATTGGAAGGTGATAAAGGGGCAGGGACCTTTGATGGCGTCCTTGGAAACAGCCGGCGGAGCAGCATCCTTAGAAGGCGGCGGCAGAGCAGGGACCTTTGGAGGGGACTGGCAGCAGAAGATTCTGAAGTCTGGAGGTTGGCGGTGAGGACGGAGGAACCCAAAAAGACAATTTGTAGGTCAGGCTTTTGGCCGGTGGAACCCAGGAAGAAGATCTGGAGGTCGGCCTTTCAGCTACACTCTAAACTTTGACAAGTTGACTTTAAAAAAATCTTGGAAACCGATTGCCTTGAAAAATGTAAGTAAGTTTAAACTAATATTCTTACGTTATGTTTACTTAACATATACTTGTTCAGTGTACTTAAGACCTTGTTGCAGTGTTGTGTTCAAGACCACCTAACCCGAGACCGAGACAAGACCAAGACTTTTAGGATCCGAGACCAAGTCAAGACCAAGACCAGCTACAGCTACATGACACTACATTTACAGTAAAATGTAAAATATGATCAAAATTGCTTTTCAAAATAATCTGAAAGATCCATATTCCCATAAGAACACCTAGATATTAAATACTTAATACATTTTACCAATATTAAATATTCCATTTCTGTGCTACAATGTGTGATGGTCTTGTGCCATCCCTAAAACCATAACGCCCTGGGCATTTGCCCATATTGCTCATGTAAGAAACCACCACTATCTGCACCATTAAACATAGCAATTGAGGCAATGGCTTGACGGTAAATAATGCTCAACTATGAACACTGACCAAGGAGCAACAAGAAAGAGTAACCAAGCAAAAGGCGCTCATCGTGACTGTTTTCACTCTCTATCCCAGTACATGAAGCCAGG
>NW_006800886.1:33333-38737 GCF_000485575.1 Poecilia formosa | reverse complement strand
AGTTGCGGTCTCGACTGGTCTTGAAATATAATGTCGAGGCCTCAGAGCCCAAGACCAAGACAAGACCGAGACCAAATACGGTCGAGTCAGGGACGAGACCGTGACCATCAATAAATGGTCTTAAGACCAGTCTCGAGACCAAGACCAACTTCGAGTACCACAACACTGCCTTGTTGTATGAATTTAATTGTGTCAAGTTAATTTAACTTAGTTAAGTGAAGTTGTTTCAACTTAGAAATAACAAGTAAATTATCCTCTTCTTAACTCAACTACATCAAGTTAATCCAACTTACATGAACAGTACAGTTTACTTAGCAGAATCTAGGAAACCGATTGCCATAAATAAATTAAGTAACCACAACAAAATATTTTAAGTTCATAAGTTCATATTTTAACAAAATGATATACTTAGCATAACATAACAGTCAATAACCCCAAAGGAACCTGGATGAAGTCTGCCATGGCATCTGAATCCTGTGGATAATAAGAAAAGTAAAAATTAAAAAAAGAATGAGGTGAAAGTTTTGATTTAACTCTGACAAACGGGATAGCAACACATACCAGAGACATTGTAGACATTGTCCTCGAGGAAAACTGATAGACATCACAGGGTATCAACAACTAACTGTGTTTTTTCCAATCTCAATCACCCAAATATTCATCCATCCATTTTCTTTTTACACCCTTGTCCCTAGTGGGGTCAGGAGGGGTGCTGGTGCCTATCTCCAGCTAACGTTTCAGGCAAGAGGCGGGGTCACCCTGGACAGGTCACCAGTCTGTCGCAGGGCAAAACAGAGACACACAACCATGCACACACACACCTAGGGAGAATTTGGAGAGGCCAATTAACCTGACAGTCATGTTTTTGGACTGTGGAAGGAAGCCGGAGTACCCGGAGAGAACCCACACATGCACAGGGAGAACATGCAAACTCCATGCAGAAAGAGCGGGACTGGGAATCAAACCCAGAACCTTCTTGCTGCAAGGCAACAGCTCTACCAACTGTGCCACTGTGCAGCCCCTCACCCAAATATTATCAATACAAATTCCCCCCACCCAAAAAAATATGACAATGTGCCTTTAATATAGCTTCAAACTGGCTGGTTATTGGAAATGATAGAATGTGTGAGGAGGAGTCATGTGCATATGTGCATGTCCAACTGAACAAGATGTAAATTAAAAACTAGCAGAATTTTCTTCACCTTAAACAAAATCATTCAGAATGCTCACACTTCTTTCAATCTGGGCAAGGATCTCAGGAAGTGCATTGTCAACGACTCCTTTTCAGACTTGAATGCAGCACAGGAGATCCCACTTTCCACTCTGGTGAACTCTGCAAAAACAGTAATAATCAAACCCAGCTCCAGAGGAATTTTGCTGATTTTGGGGTGGCACAGTAAATGGGCATTTTATTTAATATAAATGCATAAACAACTTTCAAATAAAATACCAGTTTTGTTTATTAATATAAAAAAAACTAAATACTGACATGTAGAAAATGCTGAACAATTATGCTCAGATTTCCAGAAACATTTGCTCATATGTTGCAGAAGTCTAAGAATCTAATGTTTCCAATCACTGAACTCGATTTCTTTATGCAAAGTCAATCTACTCAAGTATTAGTATCAATAGTTCATTCAGAGTTAAGAAGTAAAGAGTTATTGATTCTATTTTAACACCTCTAGATTTGATACGGAAACACTTTGTTTTAACACTGGATTTTAACTACTAATAATATACAACCCAGAGTTACAGAAACAGAAAGTGATTCTATTAGAGTAAAATTAACTCTGCTTTTGCATAAAGTCTACTAACACCAAAACATTTAACACTTTTGAATTTGCTGTGTATCTTCTGTGCTGGCAAGAGAGTCCTGTCTCTGGTGCTGTGGTGGCACAGGGGCAAAGTACAACCCATATATGGAGCCTTAGTTCTCGTTGCGGTAGATGCAGGTTCAGTTCATTTTTTGTCTTCCCCTCTCTCATTACCTATTTGCTGTCAAGCTACTTTAAAATAAAGGCCACTAGAGCCAAAACGTCCTTTAAAAAGAAAAATGCGCTGTCTAGGTTCTAAAATACCACATCAAATCTGAAGAAACATTTGTAGTTGCAACACAGGAAAGTCAAACTGATAGGGAAAGTCACACCAGCTGATTCGAGAGCTGCAACACAAGGTCCCCCACCACCCAAACAACAAAAGCTTGACTTGGGTACAAAACTTGAGCCTGTCCCTTTTATCCTTGGAGCAACTAGTGCCTTTGTAGAGGTTTTTTCTTTTTCAATTTTCAACTTTTTTTTATTTGTGCATCAGGAGGCCTGCTTGTGCCCATCAACAGTAATGTTTAGCTAAATATAATAATTTAGCAAAATAAATTAGTCTGGCTGACTTCGATCTAATAATGACAGGATTCTCAGTTTGTCTGCCTCTATGTTGTTCAGACACCATTCCCATGGTGAGGAGGAGGGGGCAGATCTGCACCCTCTATCAAGTTATGTGCAAGAATATTTATTTTTCAACATACACCTTTTTGTGAATAAAAATGTAGGTCTTATGTTCAAGTTAGAAAAAAAAATTCATAATTGTTCTTGCAATGGTGGAAAGAATACTCTCCTCGCCCCTAAACACAGAAATGCAGATATCTGCTGCAGAAAAAACCTCTGACTTTAACTTCATCAGGCTGCCCAGTGCTGGACTAAATGCAGCCTGAGTCAGTCCCACCGACAGATATAAAAAAATGTCTGTCTTTATATCAATGCAATTGATGCAATTGATGCAATTCTCCTCAAAGCCCCGGTACCACCTGCTCACTGTTCACTCTCTGCTTTACCTTTACCGGTTTGAACCGCTGCTGGTGGGATTTGCTTTGTTGCTGTGAATAGAGGTTACAAAAGAACCTCAACTGACAAAGAAAGATTTGGCCCATAGCATTTGGAGTTCACAAAATATCACATACTGTAGCAACATTTTGGACCTCAGAAAAACCAAACATGCCACAATTAAATAAATTAAGATCATCGATACTTTGGGGACCCAAAGTATCGATGGACTGGCATAGAGGCTACCGGGGAGTTTCAGGTAGATTCCAGCACAGAGATTGCTGGCTCGCTCTTCATGCAGGGCCGGCCCAAGGTAACATGGAGCTTTAGGCAGAATTTGATTTAGCCCTCTGCCCCCCTCCTAGTAACAACATCAGCATCATTAACATGTTTAAATATAGATTTAGTCTGTGAGAGAGAGCCCAGGTTAATTGGCCAAGTTTAAAATCAATCACTGATTATTGGTTATTATTTGCTATGATGTATTTGTGTACAAACTCAAACACTAAGATTACACCATATTGTAACCATGGTAACACAACAATCAAGATATCAAGATGATTCTTTAAACTTTTGCAAAGTAACTTCCTAATTAAAGCCTAAATTTACTTTTTTTTTCTCTGCTGAATGCATTAAATGACAATTAATAGCATTGGCATTGCCAATAAATGATTGCTACAGCTTGAGATCTGTGGTCTGTTACAATTCAACCATTTATAGGGGCTTTTGAATGTCTGGAGGAGTCTACCAGCATCTACAGAGTTTTCTTTGCCTTGATATATCTCAGTCTTACAATTCTAGATTTCTCAGAAGAGCTAACATCAAAAAATGATGTAGAGTTAACCCCTCTGAGCTTTTTTGATCTCTTTTGATCTCAGTCAAGTTGCTATGGAAGTTAAACAGAAGTAGTAGGGCTTATTTAAAGATAATTTGAAGGTAATTTAAAGGTAATTTTATTTATATAGCACATTTTCAGCAACAAGGCCATACAAAGTGCTTATAGGAATTAAAAGGAAATACAAACACAGTAACAAACCAAAATAATAAAAAAAAACAAAAGAAGAAAAAGCTAATAATGTTGATCCGAAGTATATAAAGTAGATAAATTACATACTCCTATTCAGGGTTGGTAGATCAGTATAAGTAAGTATCCTCTGGTTTAATTCCTTTTCTGCGTTGGAAGAATAGGAGTCTAAAAAGTAGTTACTAAGGTAGCTTTTCTGGATTCTAAGTTTGTTCTAATCCCTGTTCTGGGTGTAAGTGTAAGTAAGAAAGTATAAGTATCCTCTGGACACATTGGGGTACATGGCAACATTCAGAGAAAACAAGGGAGAAAACAATGATATGAGTAAAGGCGGTGATGTCACAGGGCCATAAAACCATGTTAGCTTCCACAGCTGCATGGATACCAGGAGGAGGTGAGATGGGAAGGAGTGTTATGTTTACATATGTTCAAGGAGATTAGATATATGCAGCCCTGCCAAGAAAACACAGGGAAAGCCAATTCAGAAGCAGAATGTCTTAGGTCGGGTAGATTATAAATTTCAATCTCCCCTAAAGTCTCTCTGATACATCTCAGTTCCCAGTTATCCAAATTAGTTTGGTCGTTCCACTGAACCAAAACTAGCAACTTCTCCAAGATTGATTCCAGTCCTCAGCTGGTCTCAGCAAGACTGGCATCCAACTTGTGTCACACCAACAGTCTGAGTGTTCACTAGTTTGGCCAAGTCTGTCACAAATTTGTCAATAATCCAGGAATCCGCAAGCTCCAAACAGCAGAAATCCTGTTATTATGAATAAATCCAGGGTGAATCCCGCTGGGTGTCCCCCGGCAGGACAAGAGGGCTCTCCTGTACCCAGTTTTCTCATTGATAAAATTTGATAAATTACATTGAAAGATCAGTTGACCAGATCCATAAGTTGTAGATTCAGAGGATGTGCAAAGAAAGGCTCCAAAAATATAGAAAAAGACAGCACAAAAAGAGCAAGCAGGGCAGGCACGTGCAGGGAGGGAGTAGAGGAAAAAAGCGTCCGCCTTCACTGAGAGCAAGAAAGAAAAAAAAAAGTAGTAAAATTTAGTAAAGTAGCAGCAGATTTGCTTATTTCATAACATGCTTCATAAGCAGCAAACTTCTCTCCTATCTAGTTTAACAACTACAGTCTTGGATCATCTCAGGCCTCCAGGACTGTCAGCAGCAGAAACGGCAACATTAAACCTGTTGGGGAAAATACGTATACACTATATTTGCTTTGCATTGTCTACATATGATGACAGTGACATAGTATGATCTGAGTCAATATTAGATTCTTGATTAATATGGGTTGTTGTTATGTTGTACAGTGTTTTAAGATATTGTTCAATGTGCCCTTTTTTAACTTTTAGCCCTTGCCCCTCCAAAGGTCTCTGC
Source organism: Poecilia formosa (assembly GCF_000485575.1). NCBI lineage: Eukaryota > Metazoa > Chordata > Actinopteri > Cyprinodontiformes > Poeciliidae > Poecilia > Poecilia formosa. Next base: position 33,513 of record NW_006800886.1, on the reverse strand, counting down.
ACGGCCATGAAATTTCAGTTCAACCTTACACATCAGGAGATACATTGTTTATGTTACCATTAAAAAGAATTTAACCATAAAATAAGTATTGCCAAAGCTTAATGTAATTATTATATTGAGGTGGCGGAGGGTTGTCATCAGCATCTGCTGAAAGTAACTAATAAAGTTACTCAACTAGGT
>NW_006800886.1:18285-33323 GCF_000485575.1 Poecilia formosa | reverse complement strand
AATGATGCAGTGTACACGGAGCATTACAAGAACAAGGAACGAGTGTTCTGTCAGATCAGCATACGTTGTCAGATAGTCGTACGCTTAGCTCAGATATACGCTGTCATTACCATATGATTTTATTTAATCAGCAACATAGAATCATGACGTAGATCATCATACACTTGGTTATTAACAGTTGTATGGCATCCAGCTGCTTTAAATACACTTTGAAACCATGACAACATTTATATATAGTTATCATTGAAAACAATTTAATGACTTATTTTCGTCATAACTTGCTGCGTATGGTGAACTGACAACTCTTCTGACGGTCGGACTTATTAATCCGCATGCGCAGGCATGGTACTCACTGCATGTTTGTTATTCTGACAGCGTATGGTAATCTGTTAGAACAACGGCTCTCAGTGACACTCCAGTCCTATCTAATAAGTAAAGAGCCGTGGAGAAGAATCGACTGTTTCTGAATGTCACATCACTATATTGCAGACTTTTGGACATAGCGTTGTCCCATATATGCGACAAGTCAATCAACACCTCCGCACAATAATTCAGGCATCACAAATTCTTATGTGTCTCTGTACAGCTAGCTTTGCTAACAACATGTCAATGGAGCTTACCTTCTTTGAGCTACTTTTCTAAGTGACGAAAAAAGTTAGACGTTGTCCCCACCGTCTGTGAAAGCGAAGCGATTTTGACTTAGCTGTGGCCATCGGATTTCTTACTATTTTTGCAGCGCTATTATATTACTGACGATTAGACAAACATTTTCTGCCGCTGAGAGAAAACCACTACGCATGTCCTGGAGCGTCACGCGCGAGTGAAAGGTGGGGAGTGGAGGGGAAGAGGGGAGTAACAGAAACATGTAGTTGCTTGGATTTTAATCGGTGCGCTTTGCATCCACTGAAAACAAAGATGTTAAGAAATAAACTGGACAGTATGCTGTACGTTTAGTGATATTTTCACAGTTGCGGTCTCGACTGGTCTTTAAATAAAATGTCGAGTCCTCAGAGCCTGAGACCGAGACAAGACTGAGACCATCAAAAAATGGTCTTAAGACCGGTCTCGAGACCAAGACCAACTTCGAGTACCACAACACTGCCTTGTTGTATGAATTTAATTGTGTCAAGTTAATTTAACTTAGTTAAGTGAAGTTGTTTCAACTTAGAAATAACAAGTAAATTATCCTCTTCTTAACTCAACTACATCAAGTTAATCCAACTTACATGAACAGTACAGTTTACTTAGCAGAATCTAGGAAACCGATTGCCATAAATAAATTAAGTAACCACAACAAAATATTTTAAGTTCATAAGTTCATATTTTAACAAAATGATATACTTAGCATAACATAACAGTCAATAACCCCAAAGGAACCTGGATGAAGTCTGCCATGGCATCTGAATCCTGTGGATAATAAGAAAAGTAAAAATTAAAAAAAGAATGAGGTGAAAGTTTTGATTTAACTCTGACAAACGGGATAGCAACACATACCAGAGACATTGTAGACATTGTCCTCGAGGAAAACTGATAGACATCACAGGGTATCAACAACTAACTGTGTTTTTTCCAATCTCAATCACCCAAATATTCATCCATCCATTTTCTTTTTACACCCTTGTCCCTAGTGGGGTCAGGAGGGGTGCTGGTGCCTATCTCCAGCTAACGTTTCAGGCAAGAGGCGGGGTCACCCTGGACAGGTCACCAGTCTGTCGCAGGGCAAAACAGAGACACACAACCATGCACACACACACCTAGGGAGAATTTGGAGAGGCCAATTAACCTGACAGTCATGTTTTTGGACTGTGGAAGGAAGCCGGAGTACCCGGAGAGAACCCACACATGCACAGGGAGAACATGCAAACTCCATGCAGAAAGAGCGGGACTGGGAATCAAACCCAGAACCTTCTTGCTGCAAGGCAACAGCTCTACCAACTGTGCCACTGTGCAGCCCCTCACCCAAATATTATCAATACAAATTCCCCCCACCCAAAAAAATATGACAATGTGCCTTTAATATAGCTTCAAACTGGCTGGTTATTGGAAATGATAGAATGTGTGAGGAGGAGTCATGTGCATATGTGCATGTCCAACTGAACAAGATGTAAATTAAAAACTAGCAGAATTTTCTTCACCTTAAACAAAATCATTCAGAATGCTCACACTTCTTTCAATCTGGGCAAGGATCTCAGGAAGTGCATTGTCAACGACTCCTTTTCAGACTTGAATGCAGCACAGGAGATCCCACTTTCCACTCTGGTGAACTCTACAAAAACAGTAATAATCAAACCCAGCTCCAGAGGAATTTTGCTGATTTTGGGGTGGCACAGTAAATGGGCATTTTATTTAATATAAATGCATAAACAACTTTCAAATAAAATACCAGTTTTGTTTATTAATATAAAAAAAACTAAATACTGACATGTAGAAAATGCTGAACAATTATGCTCAGATTTCCAGAAACATTTGCTCATATGTTGCAGAAGTCTAAGAATCTAATGTTTCCAATCACTGAACTCGATTTCTTTATGCAAAGTCAATCTACTCAAGTATTAGTATCAATAGTTCATTCAGAGTTAAGAAGTAAAGAGTTATTGATTCTATTTTAACACCTCTAGATTTGATACGGAAACACTTTGTTTTAACACTGGATTTTAACTACTAATAATATACAACCCAGAGTTACAGAAACAGAAAGTGATTCTATTAGAGTAAAATTAACTCTGCTTTTGCATAAAGTCTACTAACACCAAAACATTTAACACTTTTGAATTTGCTGTGTATCTTCTGTGCTGGCAAGAGAGTCCTGTCTCTGGTGCTGTGGTGGCACAGGGGCAAAGTACAACCCATATATGGAGCCTTAGTTCTCATTGCGGTAGATGCAGGTTCAGTTCATTTTTTGTCTTCCCCCTCTCTCATTACCTATTTGCTGTCAAGCTACTTTAAAATAAAGGCCACTAGAGCCAAAACGTCCTTTAAAAAGAAAAATGCGCTGTCTAGGTTCTAAAATACCACATCAAATCTGAAGAAACATTTGTAGTTGCAACACAGGAAAGTCAAACTGATAGGGAAAGTCACACCAGCTGATTCGAGAGCTGCAACACAAGGTCCCCCACCACCCAAACAACAAAAGCTTGACTTGGGTACAAAACTTGAGCCTGTCCTTTTTATCCTTGGAGCAACTAGTGCCTTTGTAGAGGTTTTTTCTTTTTCAATTTTCAACTTTTTTTTATTTGTGCATCAGGAGGCCTGCTTGTGCCCATCAACAGTAATGTTTAGCTAAATATAATAATTTAGCAAAATAAATTAGTCTGGCTGACTTCGATCTAATAATGACAGGATTCTCAGTTTGTCTGCCTCTATGTTGTTCAGACACCGTTCCCATGGTGAGGAGGAGGGGGCAGATCTGCACCCTCTATCAAGTTATGTGTAAGAATATTTATTTTTCAACATACACCTTTTTGTGAATAAAAATGTAGGTCTTATGTTCAAGTTAGAAAAAAAAATTCATAATTGTTCTTGCAATGGTGGAAAGAATACTCTCCTCGCCCCTAAACACAGAAATGCAGATATCTGCTGCAGAAAAAACCTCTGACTTTAACTTCATCAGGCTGCCCAGTGCTGGACTAAATGCAGCCTGAGTCAGTCCCACCGACAGATATAAAAAAATGTCTGTCTTTATATCAATGCAATTGATGCAATTGATGCAATTCTCCTCAAAGCCCCGGTACCACCTGCTCACTGTTCACTCTCTGCTTTACCTTTACCGGTTTGAACCGCTGCTGGTGGGATTTGCTTTGTTGCTGTGAATAGAGGTTACAAAAGAACCTCAACTGACAAAGAAAGATTTGGCCCATAGCATTTGGAGTTCACAAAATATCACATACTGTAGCAACATTTTGGACCTCAGAAAAACCAAACATGCCACAATTAAATAAATTAAGATCATCGATACTTTGGGGACCCAAAGTATCGATGGACTGGCATAGAGGCTACCGGGGAGTTTCAGGTAGATTCCAGCACAGAGATTGCTGGCTCGCTCTTCATGCAGGGCCGGCCCAAGGTAACATGGAGCTTTAGGCAGAATTTGATTTAGCCCTCTGCCCCCCTCCTAGTAACAACATCAGCATCATTAACATGTTTAAATATAGATTTAGTCTGTGAGAGAGAGCCCAGGTTAATTGGCCAAGTTTAAAATCAATCACTGATTATTGGTTATTATTTGCTATGANTCATAATTGTTCTTGCAATGGTGGAAAGAATACTCTCCTCACCCCTAAACACAGAAATGCAGATATCTGCAGCAGATATCGACTGCAGAAAAAACCTCTGACTTTAACTTTATCAGGCTGCCCAGTGCTGGACTAAATGCAGCCTGAGTCAGTCCCACCGACAGATATAAAAAAATGTCTGTCTTTATGTTAGACATTCTGATATAAAGACTGCAATTCTCCTCAAAGCCCCGGTACCACCTGCTCACTGTTCACTCTCTGCTTTACCTTAACGTCAACTACCAGGCGGTTTGAACCGCTGTTGGTGGGATCTGTTTCGCGGCTGTGAATAGAGGTTACTGCAGAACCTCAACTGACAAAGAAAGACTTGCCCCATAGCATTTGGAGTTCACAACATATCACATACTGTAGCAACATTTTGGACCTCAGCAAAACCAAACATGCCACAATTAAATAAATTAAGATGTCCCCAAAGTATCGATGGACTGGCATAGAGGCTACTGGGGAGTTTCAGGTAGATTCCAGGTAGATTCCAGCACAGAGATTGCTGGCTCGCTCTTCATGCAGGGCCGGCCCAAGGTAACATGGAGCTTTAGGCAGAATTTGATTTAGCCCTCTGCCCCCCTCCTAGTAACAACATCAGCATCATTAACATGTTTAAATATAGATTTAGTCTGTGAGAGAGAGCCCAGGTTAATTGGCCAAGTTTAAAATCAATCACTGATTATTGGTTATTATTTGCTATGACGTATTTGTGTACAAACTCAAACACTAAGATTACACCATATTGTAACCATGGTAACACAACAATCAAGATATCAAGATGATTCTTTAAACTTTTGCAAAGTAAACTTCTTATTAAAGCCTAAATTTACTATTTTTTTCTCTACTGAATGCATTAAATGACAATTAATAGCATTGGCATTGCCAATAAATGATTGCTACAGCTTGAGATCTGTGGTCTGTTACAATTCAACCATTTATAGGGGCTTTTGAATGTCTGGAGGAGTCTACCAGCATCTACAGAGTTTTCTTTGCCTTGATATATCTCAGTCTTACAATTCTAGATTTCTCAGAAGAGCTAACATCAAAAAATGATGTAGTTAACCCCTCTGAGCTTTTTTGATGTCTTTTGATCTCAGTCAAGTTGCTATGGAAGTTAAACAGAAGTAGTAGGGCTTATTTAAAGATAATTTGAAGGTAATTTAAAGGTAATTTTATTTATATAGCACATTTTCAGCAACAAGGCCATACAAAGTGCTTATAGGAATTAAAAGGAAATACAAACACAGTAACAAACCAAAATAATAAAAAAAAACAAAAGAAGAAAAAGCTAATAATGTTGATCCGAAGTATATAAAGTAGATAAATTACATACTCCTATTCAGGGTTGGTAGATCAGTATAAGTAAGTATCCTCTGGTTTAATTCCTTTTCTGCGTTGGAAGAATAGGAGTCTAAAAAGTAGTTACTAAGGTAGCTTTTCTGGATTCTAAGTTTGTTCTAATCCCTGTTCTGGGTGTAAGTGTAAGTAAGAAAGTATAAGTATCCCCTGGACACATTGGGGTACATGGCAACATTCAGAGAAAACAAGAGAGAAAACAATGATATGAGTAAAGGCGGTGATGTCACAGGGCCATAAAACCACGTTAGCTTCCACAGCTGCATGGATACCAGGAGGAGGTGAGATGGGAAGGAGTGTTATGTTTACATATGTTCAAGGAGATTAGATATATGCAGCCCTGCCAAGAAAACACAGGGAAAGCCAATTCAGAAGCAGAATGTCTTAGGTCGGGTAGATTATAAATTTCAATCTCCCCTAAAGTCTCTCTGATACATCTCAGTTCCCAGTTATCCAAATTAGTTTGGTCGTTCCACTGAACCAAAACTAGCAACTTCTCCAAGATTGATTCCAGTCCTCAGCTGGTCTCAGCAAGACTGGCATCCAACTTGTGTCACACCAACAGTCTGAGTGTTCACTAGTTTGGCCAAGTCTGTCACAAATTTGTCAATAATCCAGGAATCCGCAAGCTCCAAACAGCAGAAATCCTGTTATTATGAATAAATCCAGGGTGAATCCCGCTGGGTGTCCCCCGGCAGGACAAGAGGGCTCTCCTGTACCCAGTTTTCTCATTGATAAAATTTGATAAATTACATTGAAAGATCAGTTGACCAGATCCATAAGTTGTAGATTCAGAGGATGTGCAAAGAAAGGCTCCAAAAATATAGAAAAAGACAGCACAAAAAGAGCAAGCAGGGCAGGCACGGGCAGGGAGGGAGTAGAGGAAAAAAGCGTCCGCCTTCACTGAGAGCAAGAAAGAAAAAAAAAAGTAGTAAAATTTAGTAAAGTAGCAGCAGATCTGCTTATTTCATAACATGCTTCATAAGCAGCAAACTTCTCTCCTATCTAGTTTAACAACTACAGTCTTGGATCATCTCAGGCCTCCAGGACTGTCAGCAGCAGAAACGGCAACATTAAACCTGTTGGGGAAAATACGTATACACTATATTTGCTTTGCATTGTCTACATATGATGACAGTGACATAGTATGATCTGAGTCAATATTAGATTATTGATTAATATGGGTTGTTGCTATGTTGTACAGTGTTTTAAGATATTGTTCAATGTGCCCTTTTTTAACTTTTAGCCCTTGCCCCTCCAAAGGTCTCTGCACGACCATGAAACTTCAGTTCAACCTTACACATCAGGAGATACATTGTTTATGTTACCATTAAAAAGAATTTAACCATAAAATAAGTATTGCCAAAGCTTAATGTAATTATTATATTGAGGTGGCGGAGGGTTGTCATCAGCATCTGCTGAAAGTAACTAATAAAGTTACTCAACTAGGTTGAATAAAGTTCAACCTAGTTAAATTACAAATCCAGTAATCAGTAAGGTAACAAAGTTACTATTTCAAGGAGTAATCAGTAATCCAGCTAAAGTCACTTTTTCAAAGTGACTATGCCATCGCTGCTTACAGACAATGGGGACCCACTTACAGGTGCTGGGGAATCGCAAAGAGGTACTGAGGACTGAAGCGGGTAATCCTTGACCCCCTCGCAGGCAAGGAATAGAAGAGGGTGGAGACAGCAGACTAGAGAGCACGGTGGAGCTGTGCAGGGTCTCCAGAGTTGTGGAGGGTCTCCAGAGTTCTGGAAAGCTTTGGAGACTGGCGGTACTCAGGAGACAGAAGCAGCTACTAGAGCAGCCTGTCTCCATCTACCTCATAGGAGATGGGGCTGATGCTGGAGATGGGGCTGAAGGTGTGGTTACAGTAGACTGAGAGACCATAGGTGAAGACTGGGAGTCTATTGTTTTGAGGTGGATGGCAAGTTTTAAGCTCTTGATGCTCAGGGCTTACTGAGGATCGTGTATATGGTGGATGAACTGAGGAGCCTCGAAACAGGTAGTAGCTTGGGGGGAGGATTTATCTTCTTTTTCTTTATGCTTTTCACTTTAGGAGTTTCCACAGTTTTAAGGTTCCCCTGAATAGACCTGGAGAGGAGGGTCTGCTGGATAGTAGAACCGCAGATTCAGGAAGAGCATTGTATTTTACTTCCTGGTCGTGGAACACCACAACCAGCTGCACAGCCTCTACACCCTTAGCAGGGTTCTGTGGGGGGGGTGTGGGAGTTCATCCAATCAGTCTACATGTGTTTTTTAGACTAAGAGAAAGTGGTTCAACCGTGTTCCTTGGGGAACCCTGTGGAGAGTGCTCCGGGTGTATGGGGTTCCAGGCCCTTTCATACGTAGCCTTAGGATCGCATCTCTGCTTTTTGTGGATGATGTGGCCCTACTGGTTTCATCAGGTCATGATCTACAGCTTTCACTGGAGTGGTTCGCAAGCAAGTGTGAAGTGGCCAGGATGAGGATCAGTACCCCCAAATCTGAGGGCAGGATGTCCTGCCCCAAGAGGAGGAGTTTAAGTATCTTGGGATCTTGTTTACATGCTGATTGGTGCAGCATCTGCAGTGAAGTGTGTGCAGTCTGGTCTGGTGAAGAGACTTCTTAAAAAGTGAAGCTCTCGAGCTACCTGTTGCTCTATGGCCTTCTCTCATCTATGGTCTTGAGCTTTGAGTCATGACCGAAAGAACGAGGTCACTGATACAAGAGGTTGAAATTAGTTTTCTCCATAGGGTGTGTGGGCTCTCCCTCAGAGATAGGATGAAAAACTCAGGCATCCGGGAGGGACTCAGAGTAAAGGCGCTGCTCCTTCACATTGAGAGGACCCAGTTGAGGTGGCTCGGGCATCTAGTTAGGATGCCTCCTGGACGCTTCCCTGGTGAGGTGTTCCGGGCACATCACTCCAGGAGGACACCCAGGGCCCAGGACATGCTAGAGAGTCTATGTTTCTTGGCTGGCCTGGGAGCGCCTTGGGGCTCCATCAGAGGAGCTGGCTTGGGAGAGGGAAGTCTGGATCTCCTTACTTAGGCTGCTACTTCTCCGTCCCGGCTCCGGATAAGCAGAAGAGGATGGATGGATGGATGGATGGATGGATGGATGGATGGATGGATGGATGGATGGATGGATGGGTTGCCACAGTTAGTCATCTGTCTTCATCCCTATCTTCTTCTCTTGCAGCAACTACCTTCATATCCTCTCACTCCAGCCATAAATTTCCTCTTTGGTCTTCCTCTGGGCCTCCTGCCTGTCATTTCTATCCTCAGCTTTCTTCTACTGATGTACTTTTCTGTACATGTCTAAACAATTTCCTTCTGGATTCTCTGACTTTATCTCCAACACATTTGACATGAGCTGTTCTTCTGGTGCATTAATTTGTGATATCATTCATCCTTGTCACTCCCAAAATAAAACTTTAACATCTTCACCTCTGCTATCTCCATCCATGCCTCCTGTCTCTTTGTCATTACCGTTGTCTCTAAGCCAAACATCACTGGTCTCACTACCGTCTTTTACACTTTTCCTTTCATTCTCATTGATACTCTTATCGCACATCACAGCTGACACTTTTCACCACCCGTTCCAACCTGGTTGGATATGTTTCTTCACTTCTTCTCCATACTTGCTTTTTGCTCTGGACTGTTGACCCTAAGTACTGAAATTCCTTCCCCTTTTTATCTTTTTTCCCCTGTAACCTCATGTCTCCACTTGGGGCCTGCTCATTCACAAGTATTCTTTCTTGCTATGGCTAACATTCATTTCTCTCCTTTCTGGGTCAAACCTCTATTTCTCAAGATTTTCCCACCTTTTCTCAGCATGTAAATATATGTATGTGAATGAGTGAATAACTGAAGGGAATGCAATTTGGAGTCATCTGGACTTGATAAAGCGCTACAAGTATAAGCCATGTATTTGATTTAATCACAGATTAAAGCAAACATCGTAGCCCATGCAGAGTCCTGTCTAACCTCATCTCTCAACCTATCCATCATCACAACAATCAAGAACTAGCGCAGAGCCAATCCTTGATGAAGCCGCACTTCGACCTTAAACTCTTCTGTTGCTCTTACAGCACACCTGATTGTGGCACCCAGAGACATGAATATGTAGATGCCTCATGGAGCGCTGAGTCCTACATTACATCACCACCATCTTGTAGAGCGATCAGAGTTCCCTAAGTCATGTGCTCTGTGGACTTGTTTCAACAGTTTTACAATAAAAACTGGATTCAATTGCATTACCTTTGCCAGAGCAAAGGAGGAGAGAGCAGAATTTGCAGCCAGAAATTCGCTTCTAAACAACCGAGAAATATTTCCTAAGTAGCTAAATTGGCCCGAAGTAACCGCTGATTGTTAACATAGCAGGTAACATTTTCATACTGTTTTCTAATGAAAGAGCTGATGAGAAATCACTGTTAGAGGAGAAGTTCATTAAAGACCAGAGGATTTTGTGAGGAAAGATCAGTCAGGATCAGAGCTAGAGCTGCTGTTCTTCAGTCTGTTTCCAGCTCAGCTTCACCATGTCGGTATTTAGCTATAAAGATGCTAGGAGTCAGAGCCCAACATGTTGAAAATGTCTTTTTCTGAATGTGAAGGAAAAAATTATGTATTTTCTGTGACACTTTTGGATAATTTATCTTATCCTTGGCTAAAGCAGGCTAAAGCCTGTGAACCAGGATGTCTCAGAAGTCATTGAGTTCTCCCAGTGACCAGCAGACTGAAGCCCTGCCTGTGGCCAGTGTTCCCAGTATAATAAATAAATGTTTTATTCTTTCATTTCTTGTGTATTTTTAAATATCTCAATCTGAAGTATAAGTGTATTAATACAGCTGATAATGAAATAAAAATAATCTACTCTTTGCTGTGAATAGCAGAGTTGACATACAGTAATAAATATTTAATTTCCAGAAAAAAAGAAAAATATGCAGTTTAATGTTTGACAATGACTGATTTATCAAAATCATTGTCAATGACTTTAATAAATCAAAAGTCATGTATCAATAATATATAAAAAATAAATACAAGAAAATATTTTTTTTCTTGTCTTCAAACATTAAATGTACATTAAATTATGGAATCATATAAATATGTGCTTTAATAAAACACTGTAAAAGTGTCTGTTCATCAATGTCAATCTAAAAATTATTGGAATAATTTCTATCAAATAAAAACATTTTGCTCTTTATTCAGAAATCCACCAAAACAATTAAATAATCACATCAAAAGTTAGAAACTCTGTCTTTAGTCATTTCTCTGATTACCAAATATATTAGTGTGTGTGTGTGTGTGTGTGTGTGTGTGTGTGTGTGTGCGTGTGTGTGTGCGTGCGTGTGTGTAGGTGTGTGTGTGCATGTATGTGTGTGTGTATGAGAGAGAATGTGTTAATGACAGGTATTAATACTTTGTAGAATGGCACTTAAAAAGCACTTATAAAGTTTGGTCCATTTACTTGTATTAGCATACTGGCACATAAGCCACATTCTATATGGCAGATCCCATGACGAATCACAGCAATGAGCTGACCCGCTCCCGCGCCCTAACCCTACATTTTTGGATATCTCCCTTGTTTAGGCATCTTCTCTATCTCTAGTATCTCACTGGACAGCCTAGTCAAAAACTCTGCAACTAGCTCTCCTTACCACTTCCGTACTTTCACAGGTATATCATCCGAATCAACTGCCTTTCCAGTCACCATCCTTTTCAATCCCTTCCTTGCTTCATCCTTACTAAGCCAGTTCCTGGTCCACTGTTTCAGCTTCTTCTCATCTTTGTTCTGTCTCATTTTTTCCATTCAACTTTTTGAAGTACTCCTTTCATCTTTCTCTAACACTTTTTGTAATCCTTCTCTCCCTCTTTACTCTCCAGGCTAGTCAGTATTCCATATATACTTCTACCTTCACTTTACGCTATATCTGCCTGTACTCTTGGTGACTCTCAGTCAGCTCCTCCTTGAAAACCACATAACATTCTTCCTTGTTCAGCTTTCACCAGTTTGTCCTTGGTTCTGTCTTTGTCTTCATCTTTCTCACCCTAATTCTCTACACATCACCATCTTGTATTGGCTGGCAACCCTCTCACCTATCACAGTCATTCAGGATCCGCAAACATGTGCTCTCACAGCAGTGCCGACATTTCCATGGAGCTCCTCTGTGGAGCTGCAAGGGTTAGCTCCAAGCCGAGCTTCTGTCTCTCAGAGCACTCCTGGCCCCTCGTTCCCCACTCAACTCCTTCAGATCAACAACAACAGCAATTAGCAAACACCTGGTGGAAGTGCGCATCTGCTGAGCTCATCATACAAATTAGTTTGCAGTGCAGTCCTAAGAAGATTGTTAAAGGTTTAATGAGGAAACATTGAGATGATGTGCTGAAGGTAGAGTTTCAGAAAGACCACCAACTTCTTAAAGAAACAGAGGTCAATTTTAAGGCATTAATTTTCAATGTTAATGTTTTTAAAGAAATGTTTGATTAATATACAGCATTTTTATAACAACTGAAGTTGTAGTTACTTTGGTGTGTTATAAAATAGCACTATGTGCCTGGAAAATGCATAATATTGCCCTTTAATAACTAGTCATGATTTTCTTCTCTGTATTTCAGTCACTCCAACTGTGAAGCCGGTTTACACAGAGGTACGTCAGGCACTTGGCCGAGCATTCAGCCTCACCTGTAACTTACTGCAAGCTTACCCAGCTCACCATCTGCAGTATGAGTGGAAACTGGGCTCACGGCTGCTCACTGTTGGTCAGTTTAGTGACCAAAGCCATGACACCAGTTACCATGTTAAAGCTCTGAACCGAGAAGGCTACGGCGAGTACACCTGTGACATCACCAATGAAGCCGGTTCAGGTCGGTGCACCTTCCTACTTACAGGTGAGTCAGTTTGAATGATACGATTATAAGTTTTTAATAAAATGTGACAGTGTGTGTGGGTGTGTAGGGATGGTGCGATAAGCACATGATAAATTAAAATGAGCTCAATTATGAAATGAGGGGTGAGGATTCTCAGGTGCTTGCTTGTTTGTTTTTGTGGTGTATCTCTTTCTACCAAAGACACTGGATGACAAACAGCTTCACTCCGGCACATCAAATGACGCCTCCCCTCTTGTTTTCTTACAGTAATGGGCTTGGCATATGTGGAGCAAAAAACAGCAGCGAAAAGTGTCAGTTTTCTATTACTCAGGACGAACACAAAACATGGGATGTGAGAGCAACGGCATGGACAAAAAGTTGAACAATTTTCAACTTGTGCCGCATTGCTTCCTTGTGTCTGAGACTAATGGTTGATATATTTTGAAGGGCAAGGTTGTTCACAGAGACTTCATAATCCAATTTATGTACTTATGATTTATTTATGTATTTTGGATATTGAACATGTTTTAAGATCCAAAATTAAGAATATTACAGACCCAGTCATGGCTACTTCCATGTCATAGGAGGATATATCCATTCCAAAATCAGCCACTGATCTGACTGATGATAGGCCAGCACTGGTCTATCTATTGATGACGGACTGTTTGATTGTATCATCTGCATAGATATGGTAACTAATCTTATTTCCGGTTATAACCTGAACTGGTGGAGCTTATAGATATTGAATGAGAGGGGAATCTTGGGGTACCCCGCATGTGACTTCTGTCCGCTTCGATGAGAAGTTATTTATTGAAACAAAGAAATCCCTGTTCCTTATGTGGAAACATAAAGAACATTGGTCCAGTATTGGACAGAAGAATCCCACCCAATTTTCCAGTCGTTTCCAGAACAGCGGAACCAGCACTGTGGTTCTTCCACAGTCTGTGCTTATATGTTTGTCATGTTTATATGTTACTAAAGTTGCATTAGTAACTACTAAGATACTTTTAAATAAATTGGAATAGAAATATTTCATTATTAAGGGATTTTAGTTAGTTTATGAATAAAATTTGATCTAATGAAAGATATTTAATATATTTAAATTTTCCATGTCTTATCTTTTCATTCATTCTAATCAAGAAAACAAAACCTTTTTAAATTTCCATAATGTCACATGATTAAAGCAGCTTAAAACTAAACATTAAACCCTGAGATTACTAAAATGATTACAATGTAAAACCACACATTATATACCCTCATGATCACTGAAATATGTTGGCACAACTACTGCCTGAACTTCATATATCTGAGATTTAATATAAACATGATCTATCAAAGTACCTTTTTCAGTGGTTGCTTCTTCAACCATTTGTAGGTATCCTTTATCAGAAACAAATTTGGATATGCTTGATGACTTCAAAATATCATCAATAAAATCTCCAATAGGTGCTATTGTGTCATTTTGTTTCTCAAGGCAATCAAGTAACTTTGCTAAATTTTTCTTAAATAGTGATAAAGGATATAATGGTGGTCAGTAAATTACTCCAAGGACTATATTAAAACGACAAAACCGATACACTAAACATTCCAAATTCAGCTCTGGTTGTTGTAGAATTTCAAATTCCACATCATGTACACAATAGATGCCAACACCACAATGTTGTTGGTCTTGCAACACAATCAATTCTGGATGCCTTCCGGTATATGATAAATGTCGTGGTCGGTTGGAAAAACTATAACCTTCTATCATTACTGTATCTGTTTGGGTTGAAGACAACCATGTTTCCGTCGCAGCAACAATGTAGGTTTCCATTGTTCTGTAAAGCAGGCCAAATCTTTTACATGCTGATTTAAACTTTGCACATTCATCAAGAATACAGTAAAGAGAGATGTGTTAAATCGATCCAACTGAAAAGTTCCACTCGAAAGGGGTGTCATACTCTGAAGAGCAACAGCAATGTCATCCTTACAATATATCCTTTTTTTCATCAAAATCTTGAATCGTCAAACCTAAAAGACTTCTAACGCGACTTACAGCAACATAAGCTTGTCCCGGTGAAAATATTTTACTAAAAGGAACAACAGCTTCATCAACAGTAATTCCTTGAACGTTGTGTACAGTACATGCCCATGCTAACTTGAGTGGAAACTGTCTACGCAATCCACCCTTCAAAGTTGCATGCTCTTCCTCAGGTTCAATAGGTGTTGATCCTGCTAAATCTGATGATGCTTGAGACTGCTCTTCCTCTTCTTCATGCCTACACGATCATCATCAAATTTAACATAGACAAATTTAGGAAACTTGTCCTTTTCAGGTATTAATATTTCTGTAACAGTACCGCTGACACTGTTGTGACTTTTTTACACTTATGTTGTTCGGTATATTTGCATGATAAGTGACTGATTTACAATTATATGTTAAGCATAATTTACATGATGATTATTATTAATTGTATTGAACATGATTGTATATAATTACAAAGGTGAAGTGAAATATATTTAAGTGCAAGACATGATTTATTTGAATAGAGGAAGTCTTTTATTTTGAAGAATG
>NW_006800886.1:14320-18189 GCF_000485575.1 Poecilia formosa | reverse complement strand
AATAAATACTGAACAGAAAGGTTCAGTAAAAGAAATACGAGCCTCCGTCTTGTTTGAGAAGAAGCTTTACTCTGTAACAGACACCATTAACCAGACCATCGCTAATGTCTACGTTTTTCAACAACATAACACGTGCACCTTTACCCAACAACACTTCTGATAAAGAAGTATTTGAAGCTTTTGCATGACTCCCTTCTAGCAACCTCAGTTTTCCTGTTTTTTTTATCATTGACATAATCCTGTGCCCCAATCAATAAAAATTCAGGACAAGTCTCATATAAGCGATTAATATTGTGCTCATTTACTTGGTTATTAGTTGCAAAGATGTGCAATGCTGAGCTAATCTCTCCTGTTTCACAACATTTTAAAATCTTTAAAATCTTTACATCATCAGCAAGAATGTGTTGATCTTTGGAACGAGTTCTCATCCTGTTAAGAAGTTGAGAAAATGCAGCATCTTTTTGCCTCACAATTTCAGTTAATTCTACAATTTGAAATAACTCTGACCATATATTTGTAGCAACACCCTCAGTGTATATCGGCTTCCCTCGAACGGGCGGTAATTGGAACAGATCGCCGGTTGTTATGATACTGATACCCCCATATATGTTTGTGGTTTGTTTAATCTGACGCAATCAACCGTTAACATACGGTAAGAGATTGTGATCAACCATTGATATTTCATCTATAATAAGAAGCTGCAGATCACAATATTTCACACGCAATGAATTTATTTTATCTTCACCCAGAGGCGTATACGGTAGGCGCACATCCTTTCCAATAGAAAGAGTGGTGTGTATTGTTGTCGCATCTAAATTATATGCTGCAATGCCGGTTGGAGCTGTGAGTAATACACATGTATTATCAGGAAACTTACAAATAGTGGACAATAACCGTTTTGATTCATATTCAATTGCTTTCATTAAATGACTTTTCCCTGTCCCAGCACCACCCGTTAGAAATATGTGCAGTGCTTCAGGATTCTTTCCATTAACTTTGTCTAAACACCACTGCCGGATTTTATAAAATACAGAAAACTGTTTTTCATTCAAAGACCTAATCAATGCAAGGCTTTCAGATCTACTCATTTCTTTTTTCTCAAATACTGACATTTCTTTACGGTTAGAACTTAAATCAGGAATATTTTCCTGAGCATAATTTTTCTATTGGTGTTTCTTTTCGTAATTCAACACACTCCAAGCGTTCCAATTCAACCTCGGGACACAACTCAGCCCATGCATCCTCCAGCATGACACCACCAGTAACATTGTACATGGTGTCAAAATGATCAGATTCCAACTCAAATTCACTCCCATTTAATTCTACAACAGACTTTACAGAATGTTTTGTTCCATCAACAAATCCAAAAACACCAGTCCTGTAAAAGTCACTATAGGTTTCACAATGTGCAGGTTTAAGTTCAACATCAAAACGATAAGGCAAAAACAGCTGCATTATGCTTTGATAAAACTTTTCTGGCTGTTTTGTTTCAGAGAAACGTGCATATCGAACAACTGCTGGTTTAGTCCGAGTTCTTTTGGCAACAAACCCAAAGTCCTTATTCAACTTTACTGAATTTCGACACTTTTCATTTTTGGTCAAAACACGATACTCTGAAGCAAACTTAGCCAGGCACATATCACTAAAGACACGATCATTCGGCCTATTCTTATAAAGGTCAACTAAGCTAGTCATCCACATGTCTTCAGAGGTAAGATCCTGTGATGCAGCCTTTTTCTCTCAAAATAGAAATCGGTAAACTCATTTTTGTGATATCGCTCGTAGGAACAAAAACCACTTTCCGAGAACACTCCTTTAAATGCATGTTGGTTAGTTGGTATACTGCTTCCTGCGCACAAACATCCCGATTATGTAAATACATGCTACCAAGTTTCTTTAAAGCCTTTTTAGCACTAGCATTTCCATCTTTGGCTGCTTCTCTTTGTGCATTTCCCAACAAAAGGCCAATTTCACGCTCACTTTTGGACATGTAAGACACTATATAAACACAAGAATAAGCATCAACACAATACTGGATATCAATATTTGCATTCCAAGCTTTTAACAGCGGCCTGCTATATTGATTAATCCAGATTTCATTAATTTGTCTTTTCAACACAACATGAGTATTCCTACTGGATTGTTTATATGCCATTTCAAATAAATCTTAATTTATATTCAAAGATTTAAACATTTCATCCAGAGTACTGTATGGACAGTTCTCCTCTGAGATGGGTTTCTTAACATTTGTTAAAATTTCACTTGCTATATCTCTGTCCATTTGTTCCCGAGTTGTCTTCTCCTTACATTCGCAATGTGCTTTATCATAAATTTTATCCAAATTGCACTTACAAGTCTTAACCGGATCACATTTTTCATCGCGACAAATAAAGGTTCGAGAAGATGCAGGCCGTGGGAAATTGAAACGACAGTTTTTTTCTTTTTACAAGTTTTTGAATGTCGTTTTCAATGCTGCTGTAAAGATGAGACAACTTCAAACAACGGATCTTCTTCCAATGGAATTTCACATGTCACATACTTATCAATAAACGCAATAACCTCTTCATCAGTGTTCTTGTCCAAAATTGGAGCACCAGAAATCCAAAAAAGACAATGACAATGGGGAGAACCATGCTGCTGAAATTCGACACGATAATAGTAGTCTTTGATTTTTCCAATCGGATTTGCAGGAGACATTAAAACTTCTTTTACAAAAACATGCCATCTAAAATCAAACATTAACAGGGTTTCGACGTAACAACTCACGTTTATCTGCCCACTGCAACTGTTCCAAAGTCTGCGTTCGCCCTTCCTGCTTCAAAATGCTGTAAAGTAAATTTGTCCATCTCATTTCAGCAGATGAAAACGAACCAAACCATGTGGGTTTTCCCAACATTCTAACACAAGCTAGCAGGTCGCGTTGATCATTGATCAAACCTCCTGTGTCACATGGCTTCTCTTTGGGAGAGCTGGTTTCTTTTTATGTTCCACAGGCTTTGACCAAAACACCGCAAAAAAACATTCAGGGTTTGTGTTATTTATAAAAGAAAATACTAAGAATGTTATTAGTTGCAGTATTCTGCAAATTACCTCGGTGCCTGTGTGAACATGTGGAAGGGCCGATGGGGAGACTGTTTTCATGGCAACCAAGATAGTGGGTGAGAAACGGACATGATTTAATGGGATGAAACATTCTGTTAAAGCCACAGGAGTCCCATCGCTCTATAAAAGCAACATTTGAATTATTAAGATACCAGTGACATTGACAATTATATTTCATGAATAGCTGCAAGCCTCACGGACCTGGTAATGTACCACTCTTTTCTTGGGTGAATCAGACAAAGAGTCCCCTGAGTGGTTCCTCTCTAAAAGTAGAGCACATACAACATTTTAACGATAACTAGCCATAGTTAAAGAAACACCTTTCTTTTATTGCAAGCCAACAAAAGATTGTTACCCTGCCGGATCTCACAAGTGTCCATTCAGAAGGGTGTGGAGAAGGAGGAGAATGACGAGGACTCTCCACTCCCTTGACAATGACACGCAGCACAAACCTTGGTTGATACAGAGGAGTTGCCGGACTCTGCACCAGTGGCTTTGGTGCTGACAACTCCAGGAACTGATAGCCAGCATTCCAAATCAGATTCCTGAGGATGTGCATCCCATGGTCATCGCTAAGGTGGATCTTGTTAAGGAAGAAAATTATCTAAATTGGTTAACTTTGGAAAAAAGTTGGCTCTCTCTTCCTCTGGATCCCAGGTCCTCTCGGCGGGCCACGTGTAGCCACAAGGAAAACAACAATGCGTGTTGACGTCACAGAATTACAGAATTTAATCCAATATAAGACAATGCACAAACTTAGAAGTAAG
>NW_006800886.1:10855-14310 GCF_000485575.1 Poecilia formosa | reverse complement strand
TTAATTTGATGAAACATTCCCTCAAAGCCACAGGAGTTCCATCGCTCTATAAAAGCAAAATTTGAATTATTAAGATACCAGTGACATTGACTATTATATTTCATGAATAGCTGCAAGCCTTACGGACCTGGTAATGAACCACTCTTTTCTTGGGTGAATCAGAGAAAGAGTCCGATTCCCCCGAGTGGTTCCTCTGTAAAAGTAGAGCACATACAAAATTTTTACAATGACTAGCCATAGTTTAAGAAACCCCTCTCTTTTATTGCAAGCAAAAAAGATTGTTACCTTCCTGCCGGATCTCACAACTGTCCATTCAGAAGGGTGTGGAGGAGGAGAACGAGGAGGACGCTCCACTCCCTTCAAAACAACACGGGGCACAAACCTCGGGTGATACGGAGGAGTTGCCTGACTCTGCACCAGTGGCTTTGGTGCTGACAACTCCAGGAACTGATAGCCAGCATTCCAAATCAGATTCCTGAGGATGTGCATCCCGTGGTCATCGCTAAGGTGGATCTGCACATATAAAGAGTAATCAGAGATAAAATTAACATTTCATATGAATGCAAATTTGTTCTTTACTGTATTTAAAATGAAGATATACTCACGCCGTCACGGCACCACAGAGCGAGACGGTCCAGACTGGAAAGTGGTCAGTGGTGGGAAAAAAGGGAATCCCTGAAAAGATGATCACAAAATAAAAATAAATTTTGCAGACACCAAATCACCAAAGATAACATGAAAAGAGCTGCAATACATTTACCAAACAAAGACATAATTATCAATATTTTACTACCTACCTAGCTTTGCTGATCTGCGGTGGAATTCTTGCTGGAACAAATTCTGCTTTTCTCTGGACTCAGTCAAGCGGGGGACGAAGCCGGTACAAAACACCTAGAATAAATAATCAATTTAGAAATTTATATTGAAAAGACCTAGGAAAATAATAACCCGTTAAGAAGTTGATGTTTATATTACTGTTTCTAGATTCCAGGCTGAAACACTATTGCTCAGAATGCTTTATATGTGCAGGAGATGGGAACTTTCTAAAACAAGAAAAGCACTGGTATCTGTGAACTGGGATTGAGAAATACTGGTTTTTAATCAACAACAGTGCCCACCTTCGGCCAACGACTACAGACGGCAAAGAGGTACCGCTCAAATTCCTGTCCGGCTTCTTCTGGATGTTTACTGGCTGTAAGGTTGTTGGACGGAGCCATGAATCACACAGCGTCAGGCTCCAGAGGTACATTAGCTTTCATCACCTCGAGACGCAAGTGAGCTGCACAGGCCCCAGGAGTAGACATAAAGCCAAACTGTAAGCAGCCACTTGGCATCTCAACAATTCCATCCGCAAAGGACCGCAAATGGGACGCTCCGATGAGAAGGACGAACTAAAATAGTACAAACACAACAAAGTAAGAACCATGCCGACATATTCTATTTGAAATGATTGCTGATTTTACTTACTTTCTTATCAGGGCGCCCCTCAGTAATGACCAGCTTGTGACAGTGATTGGTCACTTCACTAGCTGGCCATGGTCTCACAGAATGGCGCCAGCTGGTGCCACGCCCTATTAAGAAACAAAAATGAAAGAAGATATAAAAATTATTTTAAAAAATATATAAAATATGTACTCTGGATACTTCATCTGACATAAAAATAGGACATTCAATTTAAAATAATATAATAAATTAAACACTGATGTGAAACAAAATCACTGGAGGCATTGGGTATCCCTACACACCCAATTCCAACTGCTTCTACCCTTCTCTTTGCAGCTTCGGATCGGCAGTGGGACTTTCCTCGAGGCATCTACATTTAAACATGAAAGAATTAAGTGGAATGAATATTTATTGATAATTATACCAATATAAATATTATAGTGTATAACAAAAGTAAGTACACTGTTGACATTTCTGCAGATATTTAAGTAGACCTTTACCTGCAAGTCTATAACTGTTTTTATTCCTTTCATCATTAACATTAAATCATGAAAGTTTGAAAACATTTGCTCTTTATTTAAGAAAGTTATGAGGGGGAAACAAATATCTCAGCCACCTGAAGTAGCCTAATTTTTTGTAAAGAGAACATATTATTTCAGACAACTAAAATATATGGTTCCCTCCTCATAAGTCTGGTAAATAAAGAGCAAATGTTACTAAATTCTCAGGACTTATTGTTGATGATGATAGAAATAAACAAAGTTAAAGACTTGCTGTGAAGTTAATTTGTTCCTATAAAATAGAGGAAGAAAACAGATTATTTCAGCCAGCTAAAATGTACAGTTTATCTTTAATAACTGGCAAAAAAAATAGCAAATGTTATTAAAATAACAGAATTTGTTGCTGATAATGACAAGAATAAATACAGCTGCAGTTTTTGAAAAAATAAATAGAAATGTCTTTGATCCTACAATCTATTATATATTTAACATTAGAAAGGGATTTTCCAAAAAGCATACTCTCATCTTCTCAAAAAATCTTATCTGCATGCCCTGCTATCAGCAAACTTACCTGTGTATTTATAATAAGAAATTATAAATAAAAAATGTGTTGAAAAACTGTCTTTGGTTACTTTTTAGTGAGACTTGAGCAAAAAAAGGTAGGAACAAGACTTATTCTCTTGGCCATTACAGAACAATACAAAAGAGCATAAGAAGACCTCCACACAAGAACGAAGCTGAAGTTGGTTTACAATTCAAGCTTCCAATAGCTAAACAACAATTCCACTAATGAAAAAATTACAACTCCTAGACACTTCAAACCTGGACTAGATTATTCAAATTCAATTTTAATTCAAAACTACTTTATCAATATAAATGGGAAACAAAATGTTGCTGTAACTCATTTATTTTTAAAATAGTTATTTTACATGTTAATGGCTTTTGGAAAGAAAGATCTTTTGCAGGAGTCAGTTAAGTGAAGTGAAGTTTCACAAATAACAAACATGATTGAAGAGGAGTATAATCTATTCCAGGTTTGAAGTGTCTAGGAGTTGTACTTTTTTTTTTTTTTTGAACTTTTTATTTTCAATAACTGTTTTACATCAACATATACACACAATAGACATACAAAGAATACCAACTCAAGTGATGAGATTACATAATAGTGATGAATAATACAAACTAAATTTGAAAAGTACATGACCAAAAAAAAAAAAAAAAAAAAAAAATATAGAGGTGTCAAGGTTACATTATGTATTTAGTTATAGGTCTCCATCTTGTTTCAAAGGCCCCCATCTTAAGTTGTAGTCTTGATGTTATTTTTTCCATTATATAGACTTTTTTAATCCTATCTCGCCACTGTGCAATATTGGGAGGTTGTGGCCTTAACCAACTGCATGTTATGCACTTTTTTGCAATCAGAAGCAGAACTCTGATCAGGTATTTATTATCTTTGTTGATCATGTCAGAGGGTATTATTCCTAGAATATAGACGGATATATCCATATCTAA
>NW_006800886.1:4337-10008 GCF_000485575.1 Poecilia formosa | reverse complement strand
AAATCCCCCACATTTCCACAATTTCTCCAACAAAGCTGGGATGTTTTACAGTATTTAGATGTGATGACTGGAGAGTTAAAGAAACGCATCTTAACCCTCCAGTCATACTCCCTCCATGTCGGGCTGTTAGTTAGTTTGTGTCCAGATCTAAATGTTTCTTCCCAATCCTCATCTGCTATTATTATATTAGCCTCCAATTCCCATTTCTCCTTAGTTTCTTTGTTGTTAACATTGGATTCATATTGCAGACTTTTGTATATTTTTGAGATGAGTCCTTTTTTTGATTCACCTTTTGCTGTTGATAATAGGATTTCTTCCGTTTTAGTCATGTCTGCTGAGAGTTTCTGCCAGTCACTATGATTCTGGATATAATGTCTAAGTTGTAGAAATATATATAAAATCAGTTTTTTGTAGATTAAATTCCTTTTGAATTTGTTCAAAAGATTTCATTGTTGGCCCTTTAAAGAGCTGTGCTATAAATACCAGTCCTCCTTTTGTCCATCTCTCAAACCCTGTATCCATAGAAGCTGGGATAAAATCTGGAATCTTGGCTATTTTTAAAATTTTTGATATAGAGTCAGGAAAATTAAATCTCTTTTTTATTCTTGACCAAATATTAATTGTTTCCTTAACCCAATGGTTTTTAATTTTGAGATTTCTTTGAATCATCTTTGTTGTAAAGGGCAGTGTATCTAGGGACAGGTTTGGGCAGGCTCTCTGCTCCATATCTACCCATATTGCCTCATGATCCTTTGCCAACCATAGAGCTATGGCTCTCAAATGAGCAGCCCAATAATAGTTTTTTAAATCAGGCAAACCCAATCCTCCCTTACTCTTTGAGGACTGAAGTGTTTTAAGTTTAATTCTTACTTTTTTATTTTGCCATACAAACCTTGATATTCTTTTATCCATCTCTTTGAAAAAGGAGTTGGGAATGGAAACTGGGAGTGATTGGAATACAAACAATAGTCTTGGTAAAATATTCATTCTGATTGTTTCCACTCTCCCCCCGAGGGTTAGTGGTAGGATCTCCCATCTTTCCAGGTCTTTTATAATTTCCTTCTTCAGCTTCTCATAATTTGCTTTGAATAATTGTGAGGTTTGAGGTGTAATAATTATACCCAAGTATCTAAATCCTTTATTGGTCCATTTGAACTTTACTTTTTCTTTTAGCTGCTTTGGGCATTCACCTGATAGCATCATTGCTACCGACTTACTTTCATTAATCTTATATCCAGAAATATTCCCATACTCTTTAAGGTATTCTAGTAGAGCTGGCACTGATTGGAGTGGTTCTGTTAAGAATACTAATAGATCATCGGCAAACAATGATATTTTATGTTCCACCCCTCCTTCATCTTTTATTCCCTGAATTTGTTTATTCTGTCTTATTGCTTCTGCCATTGGTTCAATATTAACTGCAAATAGTAGAGGACTCAGGCAGTCCCCCTGTCTGACTCCTTTCTTAAGATCAAAAAATTCTGAACAATATCCGTTAATTCGAGTTCGGGATTTTGGATTTTTGTAAATTATTTTCACCCATTCAACAAATTGTTGTGAAAATCCAAATCTTAGTAATGTCTGGTATAGAAAACTCAATTTTACCCTGTCAAAAGCCTTTTGGGCATCCAANGTGAAAAGCTACAACTTCCACTGTATTGTTTTCCCACAGACAAAAGGCAGTTCAAACGATCCTAGCAAACCATCTGCTGTAACTACAGGTAAAATAAAGGTCAATGGGCCAGAATGCATTACTAATTTCAAAACCACAATTAGGCCATTTGAATCAAGACATGCTAAGTTTTAAAACTAGCTGATTTTAAATTTATTTTCTCAACAATCTGCACATATAAAGAGTAATCAGAGATAAAATTAACATTTCATATAAATGCAAATTTATTCCTTACTGTATTTAAAATGAAGATATACTCATGCCGTCACAGCACCACAGAGCAAGACGGTCCAGAGGAAAGTGGTCAGCGGTGGGAAAATAGGGAATCCCTGAAAAGATGATCACAAAATAAAAATAAATTTTGCAGATACCAAATCACCAAAGATAACATGAAAAGAGCTGCAATACATTTACCAAACAAAGACATAATTATCAATATTTTACTACCTACCTACCTTTGCTTATCTGTGGTGGAATTCTTGCTGGAACAAATTCGGCTTCTCTCTGGACTCAGTCAAGCGAGGGACGAAGCCGGTACGAAACACCTAGAATAAATAATTGATTTAGAAATTTATATTGAAAAGACCTACAAAAATAATAACCCATTAAGAAGTTGATGTTTATATCAGTTTCTAGATTCCAGTACTCAAAGACTATTGCTCTGCATGCTTTTATATGTGTAGCAGAATGGAAATTTCTAAAACATGCAGAGCAGTGGGACCTGTGAACCGGGATTGAGAAACACTGGTTTTTAATCAACAAAAGTGCCCACCAACGATTACAGACAGCCAAGAAGTACTGCTCAAATTCCTGTCCGGCTTCTTCTGGATGGCGACTGGCCGTAAGGTTGTTGGACAGAGCATGACACAGACAGCGTCAGGCTCCAGAGGTACATTAGCTTTCATCACCTCGAGACGCAAGTGAGCTGCACAGGCCCCAGGAGTAGACATAAAGCGGTTTGGCTTTATGTCTACTCCTGGGGCCACTTGGCATCTCAATAATGCCGTCCACGAAGGACCGCAAATGGGACGCTCCGATGAGAAGGATAAACTAAAATAGTACAAACACAACAANCCCCGGGGAATCTTTTAGCCTGAACACCCTGCAGAGGAAGAGAGAGGTAAGCCACACCCACACAAAGCCTTCAAACAATCACAATACTTATATTATCCTTTTGTTTGTATTTTAACAGGACACCAACAGTTCCAGCTGAGATGCAACTGAATAAAACACACAATCAATAAAACATTTCAATCTGTTTGTATCCATTTCATTTCATTCATCATGCATTTCTTTTATCATTTAACACATTTCAAGTGTTGTGCCGCCAAGTAATGAAGACCTTCATTACAAAGGCCTTACTTTTTTTTCAGGCAACTAAAATATATGGTTCTGTCCTCATAACTCTGGTAAATAAAAAGTAAATGTTACTAAGTCCTCAGGACTTATTGTTGATGATGAGAGGATTAAACAAATTTAAAGATTTGTTGGTAAGTTAATTTGTTCTTATGAAATAGAGGGTGAACAGATTATTTCAACCAGCTAAAATAGGTAGTTTCCCCTAATAACTGGCAAAAAATTAGCAAATGTTATAAAAATCACATAATTTGTTACTGATGATGTGAGTAATAAATACAGTTGTACAGTTTGTGAAAAAATTTTACTAAAAATTTCTTTTATCCAATAAAATATCATATATTTAAGATTATAAAGGGATTTTCCAGAAAGCATACTCTCATCTTTTCAGAAAATCAGCATGCCCTCCTATTAGCCAGCTTCCCTCCTCTTACATTAGCAATGAGAAATTAGAAATAGACACAATATGTTGGAAAACTGTGTTTGGTGACTTTTTTTTGTCACACTTGAGTGACAAAAGTATAAATACGACCGGTTATACTGGCCATTACAGAACAACACAAAACAATGTAAGAATACCTCGCACAAGACCTTGTTTATTCATTAAGCAAATTTGTAATTACTTCTTTTTTAAGGAACAGCTGATTAAACTTAAGGATACAACCTTGACATGATTATATGAGCCGTTTTACCGATAAATCGACCAGCGGCGTGAAAGCGAACGGATCCGCTGTTTTATCAGATAGCAATACGATGTCAGTATAGCATACATGCAGTCAGTTCGCATGCCTGCGCATAAGCGCCAAGAAGTCCGACCGTCAGTTGAGTTGTCAGTTCAGCATACGGAATAAATTATGACAAAAATAAGTCATTAAATTGTTTATAATATCATACAATATGATAACTAGATAAATATACATAAGTTGTTGTGGTTTTGTAACCAAAGAACAGAATCTACTCGGGTTCAGATAGCAGTTTACTATCAACCAGTTATGTTTATTGCAAGTTACTGGACTGAAACACATCCAACTTCGTCTCAACACTGTCATACAGTTTTCCTGGAAAAACCCACAAAGAGAAAGAAAAATAAAANAAGTATACATTTATTACTGAAATTGTCATATCACCGATTCGTCCTACTATCATTACATATCTTCCTTCTTTATCCTTGATCTCTTTCTCAACTTCAAATAATATCCCTTTTTTGATTAAAATTGCTACCCCCCTCCTTTTACCAAATGTAGCATAAAATGCCTGACCAACCCACTCCCTTTTCAGCTTTTTGTGTTCATTCTCAGTTAGGTGTGTCTTCTGTAATAAAGCTATTGAGCACTGTAGATTTTTTAATTGAGTCAGGATCTTCTTCCGTTTGATAGGGTGATTCAGTCCATGAACATTGTAGGATATTATATTTAGCCCATTCATATTACAACCATATCTGGAGCTGCATTGTACCTGACACCTCTTTGACAAAGAAATAAATAAGTAACTACTACACAGGACACAACCTTAACCGAACCTGAAGAACGGAAACATAATGTAAACACACTTATTGGGACAAGAACTCCCAAACAATGACTGGAACATGGACAAACGTCTTCCAAGAGTCTCAACATCAGAGAGCTGTGGCCTTCTCTCCGATGAACAAGCACTTTGTGCATCAACAACTTTCTAGTAGTTGTCTAAAGCCCTAAAGACTAACACTCCTCAATCTTACTCTCTAGTGGACACGATTATCTTGTAATCTAGTACGTCGTTTTATAACTAGCGTTTTTTTTTTGTTTGTTTGTTTGTTTGTTTACTAAGATGAGTAACACACTCCTTTCTTTGCAAATTATGACAGTTACTCTCTTTATATAAACTTATATATCTACTTACATATGTTAACCATTGTCACAATGCCGCTACAGATGATTTTTCACTCCAGGAGTGCCCTCAGATCCGCCTCTGTGATTTCGGACTGTCCCTTTTTTCCCCCGTGTCTGGTCCCTTTTGCCTTCTGCGCCATCACGTGGTGGATTCTCTCCATTCTGTCCTCCTTCACCTTGATGCCCATCTCCTTCAGCACAGGCGCCGCTTCTTCCACTGTGCTGAATATCTTTGTTCCCGTGTCCAGAAACACTTTGAGTTGGGCCGGATAGGGGGACTGCGCCTTCACATTCCTCTCCTTCAGCTGTTTGATGACTTCTCTCGCCTGCTTCCTTTTCTTCTGGACCTCCGTTGTGTAGTCTTGGTTGAAGTAAATAATCCGACCTTCATAGCAAATCTTTTGGCTCCAGGCCTGCTTTATCACTTGTTCCTTTATTTTATAGTCCAAGAAGCGTACAATGATCGCTCTCGGGGGGGCCGTGCTGTCCTTTGGCTTATTCACCAGTGAACGGTGAGCTCTTTCAATACACAAGTCCCTCCCGGCTGCGATTTGGATCTGAGATTTAATAAATTGTGTTATGAAGCTGACGGTGTCGTTTTTCTCTGCTCCCTCGGGAATGCCATGGATTCTTATGTTATTGCGCCTCATCCTCGACTCCAAGTCATTGCATTTCTCTGATAATTTAGTCGTTTCCCGAAGCAGAAATGTCGCCACCCGCTCCATCCGCGTCATCTTGTCTTCGTTATTTCCCAATCTCTCCTCCATATCAATTA
>NW_006800886.1:0-1374 GCF_000485575.1 Poecilia formosa | reverse complement strand
CCTGGAGATGTGACGTCAACGCCTTAGGTGCAAAGAGCCCATTGGAAGCTAGAATGGAAACCAACTTCAGCTTCGCAATACAAGTCCTCGCTTATTTATTTATTTTGCAAATCTGTTATTGCTTCTTTTTTAAACAGCAGCTGCCGATTAAACTGAATGTAACAACCTTGACATGATTATATGAGCTGTTTTACCGAAAAATCGATCAGCACCTTGAAAATTAGTGGATCTGCCTTTCTGGCGGCAATGCGCGCCACCGACACAGGTGAAAATTATTTTCACGGGAACAGAATTTCACACAAGACGCTTACTATTACTCAGGTGGTAACCTAACGTTTGGGAACTATTCCAAGCTTATAATTATTCACATTAGCAGCAGAAATGAGAATAGCTACACTAAGGCCACATGAGTGTGTTTATATTTTGACCATAATACAAAGCTGAATTTTAAGAAACTCCCAGTCATAACATCTTTATAAAACATATTACAAAACTTACCTCGACGGAAATAGCTTCCTGCACTCAGTGAATCAACAGAAAATTTGAAAGCTGTTCAGTTGGAATTCTCCTGGTGTTCGGAAGGCTGTTTGAAAACTCTGAGCTCAGCAAGTTCACTCAAAGTGGGTCTGTGAAAGACTGATTCAATTCACGATGGTCAGAACGTTACAGAAGCCAATCAACCAATGGGTTTAAAGGATAACGAGATAAATGTAATTCAACCAATAGAGCTTTGCAACGAACCTCACTACGTATGACGTGGGACGTTTACATTACGCATTGGTTCGGCGCCATCTTTGATGGATAAAGCATAAACATGGATATGGCAGGCCCATCTAATATAAATTCAGCTTCGTCCAACTAGAATTGGATTCTAGATATCTAAAAGTGGAATTTGACTATAAAAAGCAAATTTTTATATAAAATAACTGAAAAATACTTATGATTAGTCAGAATTACATTTTATTATGTAAATTGAGAATTACGTTTAAATTTTTATGTGCTGGCAGTAAGCTGTCCAAACAGTTGCCTGCAGAATGTTTTATGGCAAGCGAATTTAGCATAAATTCCATTAGTCTAACTCTTCGTAATTACATTCTAGATATCGAAAATGCATTTTGACTAGAAAAAAATACCCTTTTCTTTAAAACATCTGAAAATACTTATAACTACTTCTAATTCAATTTTTAATATCTAAATGAAAAATTATGTTTAAGCCCCTCAGTGCTGGCATTAAGCTGTCCAAACAGTTGCCTGTGTTACGTCAATCCGCGTTTCCCCATCAGATACGGTTCCCCCTTCGTCTTCTTGCAGCTCCACCCCGCCCACGCGGCAAAATAGGCGCGTGCTCGTGATGAGCACTGAGAAAGCACGCGC
>NW_006800885.1:39462-56184 GCF_000485575.1 Poecilia formosa | reverse complement strand
AAAATGTAAATACATTTATCTGCTTAATTTGTGATGGGATCTGGATTCACGGTGAATATTAACTAAACCGCATAAAATGCGACTAAATAGCCGATGATAATATGATTGTAATTTCATGGATAAAAATAGTACATGACCGATTTTTTAAATTTTTTTTATTTTTTATGTCGGTCAAGATAACGGATAACAAAAAAAGTCTAGCGCCACCTGCCGCCCTGACATCAACTCTCACACACCTTCATTCACAGTCTTGTAAATCGATTTTTCTTTTCTTGGACGTTTTGATGTTAGCTTGTCGATGTCAGTTTTATTCGCTGGGAAAATCAATAAGCAGCTTGAAGTGATTCTGCTGCTCTCTAGTGGCGAGAAGTCGTAATGTTGGCTGGTAACAATCGGAATGCATTGTGGGAGATGTAGTTTGTAGTCAATTCGTGCTCAAAACCTATTTTAAGCCGATCATCGGCCTATAAAATGTTGGGGTGGGCCACATAAAATGACATGGCGGGCCACATGTGGCCCGCAGGCCTTGAGTTTGACACATGTGCTCTAAATGCTAAAAACTAGCTAAGCTCTGAAAGTAGCTTCGTTCTTGATGAGATGAATGTATAGATCAGTGTTTCTCAACCCTGGTCCTCACCGCCCCCCTGCACTGCATGTTTTCGGTGTTTCCCTTCTGCCACACACCTGAGTTGTACCTCTGGGTGATTAACAGGCTTCTGCAGTACTTGATGGTGATGCAATCATTTGAATCAGCTGTTGTGGAATAGAGGTATATCTAAAACATGCAGAGCAGGGGGGCGGGTAAGGACCAGGGTTGAGAAACACTGGTATAGATGAAGCTTTGGAGTCTACGTTTTCACCTTAAACATCTTAAAACTAATTTTTGTGACAAATAAAATTGTGCTTTAATTAGTTGCTGCTGGTGGTGGCACAATACACTGTGGATTAGCTGGCTGGCCAATCCATACTGTCACATATAAACCATTATCCTAAAAAAAATAAATTGTTGCAACATAAACAAATGATACGTTGTGTGATTTAAGTATTGCAAACCTAAAATAACTTGATAAATTTTGTTTAGACATACTGAGATTATAAGTTATATGCAAATAAGGTATCTGGTCTAGATTTTTCCATGGTAAACAATACTCTTAAGCTGAATTTATTCTAATCAAATTGACTTTGTTCTCCCTAGATCACCAACACCAGTATTATTTTGTTAACCTACATACATTAAAAAAAAAACATGCTATCATCTGAGCATAATTTATTTGTTGCAAAATTTATTGTTTATTTGTTTCTTGTTCATTCAAGGTACAGAGCACCTTGTTCTTCAGAAAGAACTGAAGAACTGAGTCTATAGCCTTTAATACCAGAAATGTGACTACTGTGCAGTAATTTTCAGAAAGACTACAGAAACTAGAAAAAACAGAGTTCACTGAAAGATACAAATGGCCTTTTAATTCAAGAGTACTTACAACATGTTTTGTGGCTACGGAGCAACATTTGAAGACAAAGCAACTGTAAGATTGTAAGATGAAATATAAAATGATGGCAGTAAATATTCTATGCTAGCATATTCAGTCATACATTAGCACATTTATAAGTTGTTGCTCTTGTTCTCCACCTCCTGCTGACATTCTGTTTTCCTGAGTGTGTGAGGGAGTGTAAGCCTCTGTTATTTTGGCATCATTAAGCACAACAGCAGAGTTAATGTCCTCCCTATTTTCCAGTGTCAAAAAGTTTTTTTTTTCCTCTGTTGTATAAGAAATATGACAGGAAGAAGACAGCAAATTTGGGAAGCAGCTACAAACAGATCCCCAACTTAAGGATAGTTGATAGGGCTCTCAGTCTTCTCCAATATATTCAGCAGACACTGAGTTTTTTATTGTGGTTATCAATGATTGGATCTGACAGCTGGTTGGATTCAGAAAATGATGTCAATATTGACTTTAAAATGTATAAAAGAATGACAGAAAATGTGCATTATTAGAAACATGATGTTTTAGTGTGTGGCATGCTTAGGTCTTCTTAGCCCCTACAGATAACAAAACAGTTTTAAACAAACTACAACAAATTCCATCTGGCAGATTAAACAATGAATATTCATAGTGTGACAGCAGGCTCTAAAGTGTTATTCTCCCTAATGCAATTGTTTCTGACTGCACCTTGACAATGACTAATATTACCAGAAAAAGCTATTCAATTAAAGCAACCCCTTGTTCCTCGTCTCCCATGACCACACATGATGCTCTTCAATCCCTGTGAAATTCAGTGATAAAATATTCAAAGGTTGATATGACTTTTTTTTACTGCAAAATATATGCATAATAATGTGGAAGCAGAGCAAATCGCCTCGACATTTTCTAAGAAATATCAAGTCTTTTGTATTGCAGGAAAATGTGAAGTAAAGGCAGTGGATCTGAATTGAACAACAAAAGCAAGGGCACAAATATTAACTGCTACTTCATAATTTTCACATAGCTTATTGCTAGTTTATATATATATANTCGAAAAATTATTCACATCCCGTAAGTGAATAACAACCAAACATTTTACTTAATTTTAAAGATTTGTCATAAAACCACACAAAGTGCATAAATCAGAAGGTGAATAAAAATGTTGCATGGTTTATATTTTTTGTTTTTACAAATAAAAATTTGAATGCCATGCATTTGTTTTGAAATGCATGACCCCACTGACCCAAGTGCGACAAGGACAAGCAGGTACAGATGATGGATGGATTTAAGTTAGTGCTTTAACAGTCGAGGGGGTTGGATACAAATGCGCAACACACTAGACACACTAGATTTTCTTTCCACTTCCTAAGTCATGCATATCCTCCCACGACGCCCCAAAATAAATCAATAATCAGATGTTTTTTCTTTCATTAACCCTCCCATGATTTTAGTGCAATGCTCAGGAGGAGAATGGAAAACGTCACAGTCAGACAGAAAAGAAACAGGGGGTGGTCCCGTCAGACCGTCAATTTTCGAAACCACACACACAAAAAATCCTATATAAGCGCACACGGGATGAGTGCAGCCCGCCACCATATGGCGCACAGAATAAAAATCACGTGGGGTCTAATGACCGTATCTCTTCAGACAATGGGAGGGTTAATCTGTAGAGAGAATGCTTGCATTGATTCAATTTTTCAGCTGGTACTTGCCGATCACAGGTAAAAGCTGACACAAACTGATCTGTTCTGTGCAATTATCTCCAAATCAATTCAGGATCTCACCCAGTCCATTAAAATAAAACCTGACATGACCCATAATTAAATACAGACTCAGGGCTGCTACTGAGGTGTGAAGACAATTGAACTCGGCGCACAGGCAGAAAGAGGTAATAAAAAAATAACAAAAATAAATGGGAACATGGTGAAAAGTGCAAAATCAGGAGGCAAAGTGTTCATGTTTATGGATTATGTTCCACTTCCATTTATTCTCCAGACCATCTGCACAACCGAGTACAACACCACACCTTTCTGAACTTTTGCTTCCATTTTTTTTACCTCTGGACTGCCTGGACTTTCAATACTGACTTTAACCTCTATAAAAAATACACTGGGAATTAGAGAGATGACTAAATCTTCAAAGTTCTTATCTATTACTGAAGGTTGTATTTAGCCTCCATGGGAGCTCAAAATAATTCACAAAATGCTGGAAAGATTTATATCACTTCTATACCTGCATTTTGTGGATATTAAATCCTGCCACAGTGGAGCTAAAGCCAGAGGTAGTAAAGGATTGGGGTCAGAATCAGGAATGTATCACCCAGCCAACATGACATAGTACCAATCACCAAAACCTTCATTAGCAAACAGAGCAGTAGAAGATTTCTTTCAGATGTCTGAGGAGGGACTCTAGTCTGGTTCACTTAACAAAAACTCTGTCGTTTTGGTTCCCTTCTAGTCAATGGGCTGCTAGGGGCTTCAGCTATCACCACTGTTTTGCTGTAGAACAGAGGTCAGGAGAAAGGCCAGACAATTCAACAACCTTGATGTGGTTCTTTGTCAGTTCTGATTTGGTTAATCTTTCTTTCTCCACTCCTCACTTTGTTTTGGTGTCTACAGAACATAACATTGAGCACTTAGCTCCTCGCATAAAAATTGTGCATATGCCCAGATATACTGCATTTGTTTGCTACATGGGCGTACTGAACCAAGAGGGCTGTAGTGAAAATATCTGGCCCCGATACTTGTACTGTTGCACTCTAACTGAAGCGGGTTTATTCATTTTTTTACGTAAACTTAGAAAGGCAATTGTGTACAGAGAAAAAAAAATGAAAATATGCATATTACCACAAATTTAATCCAACAATTTCCTGTCCGATATGTATGATGATTCCTGGGAAGGTTGCCGATCATTTACCACAAACATAAAACCACTAAGAAGAATAAAATTTAAGCACACAGCTTTGCTCCAGCCCTTCCTTTTAAATATCTAAGATCTGAAGAGGATGAATAATGGTAGTAGTATTTTAGCTTTGAGCTGGGATCAAGGTCCACTAAAGCTGCTTCCACAGAAACACAAAAAAGGGGAGTGAAAACAGAAGACAAAAGATTAAACAACAAACCCGTATCAGCTCATAAGAAAGGAAAGCAAGATAACAAAAAAGAAATGGAAATGTCTACAGTGGTGAATTTTTGTTCTGCTATTTGCAGCCACCTCATTGGACCAAAAGGACCATTTCAATTATTGAATGAGAGGAAAAGGGATAGCAGGAGGGAGTGGGCAGTAGGGCTAAATTGGAAAATATTCAATTCTGGCAGGCACAAGAAAAGCAATCCCTGTTGCTTTATGTTCTGCCTCTAAAATTAATAAATGCAAAGAAATCTAGTTGAAAAATTAATTAGTTACTTAAATATTATAATCCTTTATCTTTCAACCAATAATATCTATTGCCATTATGAACAAAAATATCATAGGAGCAAACTGTAGCTGAGGTGAAGGGAGATTCAAGTTGATATAAGATAAGAAACAGCTGTGATCACCCATGACAAAGCCTTATTGAGCTCTAAATATGAGACCAAAGGCTATCCTAATTATTGAGAGGTTGCAGCACTATTTCCCAAGGGCAAACTACACCACACACCTTCAATAAATGTAATAATAAATGAAATAATAATTCTAGAACACTGACTCCCTGATAAATGGAACTAATACATAGAAATCAAATTAAATCTGAAATTACACAGCAAATTAGGAAATACAGGGACATTTTCACAAGAAATAAAATGTTTTTCAGGCTGTTTGTCATGAACATTGCCTCATAAGACTGAGGATGTAGAACATATTATAATCATTAAGCTTCATCAAAACAGATCAGTACCGGCGTGTCCAAAGCATGAAGGACTCCCAACCACAAACAAAGAATGGTACAAAGTTGCCCTGCAAACACAGGTGGTTGGTGCAGATG
Organism: Poecilia formosa; assembly: GCF_000485575.1. NCBI lineage: Eukaryota > Metazoa > Chordata > Actinopteri > Cyprinodontiformes > Poeciliidae > Poecilia > Poecilia formosa. The sequence continues at coordinate 50,760 of NW_006800885.1, read as the reverse complement.
GAGACTTTTTTCAGAACTAGAAAAACAAATGTCCTTAAATATTGACATGAGAAATGTTAGGGACCCGAGTAACTCCCCCCTTACAAATCATGCTTTTTTATTATTATTTCGTATTATATGGGACCATAAAGACAAAGCACAAAAGCAGATCTGGGTGCACTCAAATCTGCATTTAATTAAAAAAAATCAATCAGAAAATGTGTTTTGTTAATATTGTAAGGCAAACCATCAACTGTGTAGGGTATTGTAGTTTAGGGATGTGGCCTGAGCTACTAAAATCAATTTCATGATCCACCAAGACGTGGACATTTATGATGCAACAGACCCAGGTCCTTTGGCTCCAAAGGAAAAATGAATTGAAAAGAGCCACACCATTTGCAGGCTGAGTAAAACTAAACTAAAATACAACAAACATGAGGAAATACCTGACACATGTTACACTGAAGGTGGAGGGAAAACAGTTCAAGGTAACCTGCCAGTAACAATCAGGCTTTTTATCACACTTGTAAAGTCAAAGCTTCCTTTTCAACGGAAAAGATTAACGTATTTTCCGCACTATAAGGCGCACCTAAAAACCTTCAATTTCCTCAAAAGCCAACAGTGCGCCTTATAATCCGGTGTGCCTTATAATCCAGTGTGCCTTATATATGGACCAATATTGAGCCACAACAGGTCTAGCAACTACGGTAAGCAGCCGCCGACTTAATTTTCGCCCGTAGAAGAAGAAACGCGCGGTGCATGCTGGGATAGTTGTCAGTACGCTGGTTTGTAATCTACTAATAAAGTTTGACTGACCTATCTACCTACCGACCATCTAGAATCAGGTCGTCTGAGGGTCATTTAGCACCACATTCTCCACGAACATGCTGTGCGCGAACGGAGAAGGGTGACCATCATCCGCCCACGCCCCGGCCCAGTCGCAGAAGGCTCTCCTCGCCAACCGGAGTCGGACTGTTTAGTTGATATTCACTTTAGTGCAGCTCCATCTAGTGGATGTATAACGTAACTCCAGCCTCTCCTGCAGGGTCTATTCTATGTGCCTTATAATGCGGTGTGCCTTATATATGAAAAAAGTTTTAAAATAGGCCATTCATTGAAGGTGTGCCTTATAATCCGGTGCACCTTATAGGGTGGAAAATGCGGTAAGTTAATTTTAAAGTTTTTTGCAACTTGTGAAGGACTTGCAACAATAAGGAGCTGATCAAAACCAGAGATTTCACGGTATGGATGTAACATTCAACTTTGAAGATAATTGACAGAGATTTCCACACATTACAAACAACAAAACAAAGACACTGGACCACCAACAGGTAACTGAGCTCTACATGTGATCCAGTGAGTTCAGGTCCATGTTGCCTAGCGGATCCTGATCACTCTTCATCTGCTGTGGGACACAGAGCTAATTTGGCTTTAGTTGAAGATTACTTTAGAGATTTTGGATTCACTGTTTATTTTCCTCTTTGTGTGATTTTTCATCTTCAGTTTTAGTTGAACTAGATGTCTATCAAAAATATCTACTCACAATTTTTTTATATTGCAGGTTTTTGAATTGTACTCAAAGTGCTGATTGCACCTGACAATTTCTTTTTAGTATCCCTCTAAATAAATAGGTAAGAATTTATTGTACAGCATTTCATGTTTAGAAGTACCTTCAATGTGATCAGATCTATGAATCATGTTTGCTGGTTTGAACATCTGTGAATCAGAGCTTGAAAATGTCAACATGTATCTATCAGTCAGTTTCAAGATGATGGTTCTGACATCATCAAGTTAACTGCTTAATTAAAAATAAAAACAAGTTCATCTGCATTAAACGTCACAAAGTCAACATTGTATCTGGGTCCATTTGTGCCATGAACTGTAAGAAAATATTGAAAAAAAAAAAAAACACAAAAGGAAGACAGCTAAAGTGGCATATGACTCATCTCACAGCAGCCAGGTTTATTTTTTTACATTTTTACATTTTGTGCAGCACTTTGTGACCCTGGTCTGTGAAAAGTGCTATAGAAATAAAGTTTACTTACTTACTTACTTACTTATTTTTAATCCAACATGTCTAGGATGTTTTTTTCTAATCTCAAGGTAACTAAATCATATAATTAAGAAAAAAGTCACATACAGTATCTAAGCCTCTTGTGGCTTCCCAGATTAAGCCACAATGAATTGAGATGAGCTTAAACTCTTTCCAGCATACTCATTTCCTGTTAGTTTTTCTCCTTTATGCCTTCTTCTACCTTGCTCTGTCACTTTGATCCTCCCCTTTGGCTACTCTGAGAAACTAAGTCATTATGAGCTGCTGTTCTGCTGCTGCTGGAGATGGAAAATCTTTATGTTTTCAGAAAGTGAAGGGAACCAAGCTTCTATATTCTTTGACTAAGCATCCAAACGATGCTGCTTTTTTTCTTAACATTGCTAACACACAAAAGTTTCATGTGCATGCACCCGCTAACACAAACACATAACATCTGCTTGTTAAGTTCACACACTGACAAAGTTCCTTTTGTTCCGACCTCCACTACGTGTGTGATGGGCGGAGGGTAAAATAATGAATCATTCCCTCTGTTAAAGTGGTGTTTGACAAATTAAAATGAATGATTATGGTGAAACACAAACATCTCTGTGACATATGGAAGCTTAGAGTTGCTCTGATAAAAAAAAGATAATTTTTTTATCCTGTCAGAGGACCCTCCTGGTCCTCTGACAGTGCTCTTCACAACACTCAACTCCTCAGTAACAAGAAACTGAAATATTCACTGTCTCTCCTGTCACTCCTCTGCACAGATCACTGCTTCTGTTTGATCAATCTGGGCTTCATGTGGCCCTGACAGTGGAAGAAAGGAGAGTTCTAATTCTCCTCATCCCGCCTGTCCTCTTAAAGCTGCTGGCTATCACAGCTGATTCACATCCATCTGCCACAGGCCGCAGAGCTAATTAAAAGTGGCAGCTTGCACTTCTCAGCCTGGGCTCCGGGTCACAGCCAAAACACATAGCAGTGTCTGCGGCTCTGAGATGTCCAACAAACTCTACGTGTTCAACGCTCAGAGGCCATGTAGAAATATTAGGAAAAGCGTGAAAAATATTTTGGAAGTGGACGGAGAAGAGTGGCAGAGCTGCAGGGAGAGAGCAGCAAACATGAGGAAGATTCTCACTGGATGAAAATCTTGAGACAAATACCACAGATCTCATATCACGGTATTTATACCATGATCTAATTAGCTAAAATGAGCTTGTTCAGATGGGTAGCTGGAATCATACTAATAAAGCAGGGAGAGGAGCTGTTCAGTGGGCATGGAGTCGGTTGAGTTGATCAGGAATCTGATCAGGTTCATCTCCCTTTGGAGGGACTAAACATCTCCTCTCATCTGGGAATGCTTTGGGTTAAGAGAAGAAAGACAATGGATGGACAAACAGATGGGTGGATGATCTAACTGCATATATATGTTTTTTGATTTGTTTAAAACTAGTTTCTACTAAAGATGCTTAGAGGTGCATGTTAAGAAATTACAATAACATCAAAAAGTTATTTTGCATCAGGATTAAAAAGTAAAATGTAATATTTAGACGTATTACATAATTTGAAGTGTTTATATTGTAAATATTTTGAGTAAGAAAAATATATTTTTACATTAGATAAATAATATTGAAATGTCCCTATAATGTACAGTATATGCATTCAAACAGTTGGCTGGGGCTCCTTTTTCATGAATTACTGCATTGGTGCAGCATGGCATGGAGGCGGTCAGCTTGTGGTTCTACTGAGGTGGAATAGAAGCCCAGGTTGCTTTGATAGCTGCCTTCAGCTCACCTTCATCGTTGGCTCTCGTGTATCATCTTCCTCAGCAGCACCTCTCAGACTCTCAACACGTCTCAGGTCAGACTAACCAAGCACAGTACCACCATGGTTACTGAGGTAGCTTTTATTACCTTTGGCAGTGTGGGAAGGTGCCATCCCTGGTGGGAAATGAAACCAGGATCTCAATACGGGTTCTCAGCAGAAGGAAGCATGAAGTGCTATAGAATTTCTGGTAGACAGTTGGGGTGACAGTGGATTTCAGAAAAGCCAGTGAACCAATACCAAAGCAGGGAGAGGAGCTCATGTCCCTCTCCCTGGAACATGACTCCAGGGAATGACATGGATGACATGACTCTAGAACAGGCCTCGAGGCCTGGAGACAACTCCAGGCCTCGAGGGCCGGTCTCCTGCAACTTTTAGATGCATCTCTACTTCAACACACCTGAGTCAAATAATGAGGTCATTAGCAGGACTCTGGAGAACTTGACTGCACTTAGGAGGTGATGTAGCTATTGAATTCAAGTGTGTTGGACCAGGGAGATATCTAAGAGTTGCAGGACATCAGCCCTTGAGGACCAGGATTGCCCACCCCTGCTCTAGAAAGTCATCAGTGGTTGGAGAAAATTCACAAAGAACTTCAAGGAACTTATTCTGTGCCTCTCTACTCTGCCTCCAGATTCTATTACCTTAATTTAAACAAAAAAGAAGCAATATTTATTTTCGCCTGAAAAGAGGTCTTCGGGCCTCTATGCAAGATTCCAGGCTTTAGTTTTTCCTCCTTAGTCCATGTAAGACACTGCTGAAGCTGAATCCTGTCCATGGGGGAGGGGGGCAACCTACATTCTGGATGCGACCAGTGTGTGATTTTGAAGTACTGACTTCAGGAGGACTTCAGCAGGACTCGGCTTGTGAATCTTCCCCAAACTTCTGGAGCTTTGCTTCATAATGCTTTCTGGGCTGCAGTTCTGTCTGTTGCTTCTACATCTTCTTCTAGCACATTTTTCCTTTGACTAACACACACCCGCAATCTCTGTTGTTGCCTTACCTTCATACAATAAAGGCACCTAACAGTAGAATCCATTAATATTACTTTTCTGTAGGCTGAAAATTTTGTCTTCAGCTGAGCTTCCTTTCCACTCACCTTCCCCACTCAGCTCCTTCAGACTAGCAGCAGCAGCAATTAGCAAACACCTGGTGGGACTGTGTGTCTGCTGACCTCATCATAGAAACTACATGCGATCATAATTAGTCAATCAGAATACATGTCCCGATGAATCTTGTTTGTCAGATTAATTTTGAAAATAACCTTTAAGTAAATTTTAAATGTACTTTTCATGAAGCCCACATTTCTTTCTTTAAAAATTGTTTTCCTATTTTTTTACTTGCAAATGTCATTTTTACTGGCAAAAAGTGGAATATCATTATACTTAACCAAAATCAAGACTTTCAAATATCCATCTGTGTGTAATTATTTATATAAAGTGTTTCACTTACTGATGAAGTTCAAATAATAAATGGACTTTTCAATAACATTCAGATGCATTGAATGAATCTGTAAAACGCTCCTAAGACCGGTGGTAAACAGCTTGGAGAAACTTTGTTGTGATGACATACTGAAGGAAGAGAGTTGGAAAGGGCAAGATGTTCTTTAAGAGGCAGAGGCCAATTTCAAGGCAATAGATATAGCTACGATGCGTAGTCAGATTTCTTTCTGAAGAAAGAAATCTTTCTCACATGCACAAGGGTTTTAACCCTTGTGCGTTACAGGGTAGAGGACTATGGCAAATGATACACGTTTCACGTATGTGGGTCGGTTGCATTTCTACATATAAGGGTTAAGCTGTTTTTGACAGCATTTTCATAACAACTGAAGGTGACACAGTTACTGGATTGTGGTATAAAATAGCAATATATGAATCACTTTGTGAGTCATACATGAAAATTAATAAAAATAAGAGGGAAGATAAAATATATATATGTAATGAATCTCTGAGTTTTACTTTTTAAAGCAAATTCTTCCAATAAGTGAACATTTTGATTATATTGTAATCTATGTTGATGTACGCCGAGTTTCAAACTAGTGTTAGTGTGAAATCATTTACTGTGATTTTGTATTTATTAAGTAAATACAAAACAGGAGTCCTGACCTTAGCCAGCTGACCATTAGAGTACAACAATAGGTGGGGGAGGGGCAACCCTCACACAGAGGATGTTAATCCTTCCAGCTCTTTGTCTGGCATCTAATAAAAGGATTTAAGACTGCAGGGACAGTGTGGTGGGAAATTGTAGCAGGTTGGAAGCAGCAACTTTGAAAACTCTTGGCATGTCTTGATATCAGTTGGAGTGTGGCTTTGGAGATGACATCGCAAAAAAGACTGGTAGATTAGAGCAGAGTGAGTGAGAAGAAACAACTTTCTCTGCTTTCGATGACCAGTTTGATGGATGGGGAGTTTGCGAGCTTTCACCAACCTCCACTGAGTATAAGAACAGGGAAATGGAGAAAATGGAGACATGTGTGTACACTGGCTATGCAGAGCAGCATTACAGGCAGGCAGATTGACATAAATCTTGAGCACACAGACAGCGGGACAGGGCTAAGGAGTCATGCATATTAGATCAATAAACTTCATAAATGACATCAACTTGGTCACCACAAAGACAGCCAAACGCCAGACACCATCTGGTCATGTTGCACCAGATTACGGGATCAGACAATATAACCTTACACACAAACACTACAGCACCCAGACAGTCATACATGGTGAAATGTGCAAATATTCACGTCATTGTCTTCCACCACGCATAAGCATGCTCAGAGATGCTCAAGCCAAACTGAACCGGCCTGCAGAGATGTCCGAGTGCATATCTACATGTTACATGTTACATCTAAATATTACACCTCTGAAGTTAGGCAGTTTATTCAGGAACACAAGTTCATGGATTCTGAGCCACATTTGAAGCAAGAAAGAAACTGTAAAAATAACAGAGACTATGCAAGTATGAGAACCAAGTAACATGAAGAATAAATTAGAGGTAGAAAAGAGTGAGTTAAAAGACGCAGCAAAAGCAAGAGGTTGGTTGACACATTTCTTGCTGAGACAAAAGGGGAATTGTGAAGAAAACTGTAAATTAGTCTTTTCAGTGCAGAGTCAAAGGAAGTGTTGAGCATGAATCATGGTGTGTCAGTGGCTCCAAGCAAATCAGAAAGAGAATATTTAATTTCCAACTACATGAATGCCTACATCCTGATCATATTAACACTTCAGATGGAAAACTAGAAATTCAGTTATTTCTATGACTTACTGAAGGTCAGGTTTTGGAGGCAACAGCTTAAGCAGAGATACCCAGACCTCCCTCTGACCTGCTACTGAATTTCCTCAAACTCATCTCAGAGAACTATGAGGAATTCAAGAGTTAATTTAATTTACAATAAAACAGAACTTCTTTTCATTGGCACTAAATCAATACTAAGTAAACTACATAACTTCTCCGTTCTGGTTGATAACTTTTCCATCTTTCCCTCCCCTCAGGTCAAGAGTCTGGCTGTCATCCTCAACAGCAGCCTCTCCGTCACCTCTATGTCAATAGTATAACTTCATCTGCCTACTTCCATTTTTGAAATATTAATTGTCTCTGTCACTCCTCACTCCACTGGTCCACTGTCTGGTCACTTCCCATTCAGATTACTGTAATTCTCTTCTCTTTGGCCTGTAACAGAAAACCTTCCATGAATTACAACAGATTCAAATTCAGCTGTCCATATCATCACACAAACCCCTCAATCCATCACATCACACCTGTTTTACAACAGCTCCTTTGGCTTCCATCTCATATCGCAAGAACTACAAAATACTCCTCACCTTCAAAGCTGTCCACAACCTCACCCCTCCATATCTTTTGGACCTCCTTCACATTGCTACACCTGCTCAGACAACAGATTTGCTGTATACCTGTCAAGTTTTGGATTTGAAAATACCAGAAAGTTTTTGCTGGCCAGTGCTACTGTAAGAGTGGAGGGGACCATAAGAGCCGGTGGGGTGGGACATTATTTTATAATATGGGGAATTTACAGGAACATACTAATAATAAAAGATGGGTAAAATATGGTAGTTTTCTGACTAAAACAGGAGACTTGACAGGTATGTGTCATGAAATGCAGTAGAAGAGGGGTGAGGGAGACGCAGAGGACCCAGGTTATGGTGAGAATGAAATGAAGATTTAATGAGGTGTACAAAAATCCAGGCAGCACAGGCAAGGAGCTCAGAATCTGGTAGTAACTGGTAATAGGTACTCAAAATGGGAACAATGACAACAGACTTGACACGACTAGACAACTAGACAAGGACCCAACAAGGAACAAGAAACAGGTGGGATTAAATACACATAGGGTAATCATGGAAACGAGACACAGCTGGGAGCAATCAAGGAATAGACAGGACAACGGAGACTCAATAGATACAGAAACCTAAACAAACACACAGGAAAAAAAACAAAAAAACAATCCATACAGTATGATCTGCTGACCAATAAATCCCCATACATATCTTCACTTTCTTAACTCAAATTTTGCTATGTGTTGACCGATCTTAGCTTCATAGTTCTTTGGCATCTTTCTCTGCCCAGAGCTAATTTATTTTTATATGTTTACCCTGGTTTGGATCACAAAAATTAATATAAGTTTCATGAGTCACATGGATGAAGACTACTGAAAATAAGTTGTAACATGAAATGTGATCATTTGATTATCAATATTTGGCCACCTAAAAATGAAACAAATGATAAAAATAGTCTGTTGGCTTATACCTAGTCCACAAATTTAGCATTCTCACGAGATGGTTTTTGTTGTTGTTTATTTGTTTGTTTTTGTTTTATTTTTATTTTATTTTATTTTTTGCAGTGAAGTAGGTCAAGGCTAAGTAAATATACTGGTCTGGCAGAAAACACCTTTTCAATGCATACAGACTTTTTGAATGGAAACATAATTGCAGTTCACTATCAGTGAGCTCCATGAAGACACTAAGCTACATTTACTAAGCTTCTAGATTAGGTTTAATCTCTTCTTGATAATGTCCTTAGTCAATTGTAATGAAAATGGTCAGTTATCTAAACAGCTTATTATTCATGATAACTGCCATACAACAACTTCCAGAGCACAGTAATTAATACAGCGCTGAGGGATGAGAAACACAAAATTCAGGTTTTACCTAAAGCTATGTTTTGTTAGATGCAAAGAGCACTCAAAAACATGCATGTCAGAGTAAAATTTTTTAATTTCATTTGGGATTAATAAAGTCTTTTTGAAGTGAAGTTTTTAATTTTTGAATTGAATTGAAAAGCAGTATGAGTATGTACTGCAGAGTGAGGAAGGAAGGAGTTAGATAAAAACAACTTACAATCGGTTGTTGGGGATGATCTTATGTCCGTCTTTGTACCATGTGACCAGGGGTTGGGGAAATGAAGCCAACGGAGGTGGGCTGATGATGACGGCTCGGCCTTGAGTCGCTGTCTTTCTCTGCTCCCCAGAAGTGAAATTTCCCAAAACTTGGAAAAAAACAAAAAGAGAAAGGGTTAACTCACCATAGGAATGATATAAACGTCTATTGTAACAATAATACACTAATGTTAGATTCTAACATTAGTGTATTTGTTGTCCTGGTAAATAGCCTGAATGAATATCGATGTTGTTGGTGTGCAGACAACAAAGGAGATTTGGAATAATTTTGAGCTCGACAGTGCAATTTGTTTTCAAGATTATGTCAAATCCTTTTCAAGATTATGTCAAATCCTTTCAAGATTATGTCAAATCCTTTTAACATAATAATGCAAATTATGTTAAAAGTAATCGGTCACCAATCTAATGTTTACTAATATCTACAGTAGACCCCCACCTATTTGCAGTCAAATATGCACAGATTTTTCTGTGGAACATAACTACAGGAGCTTGCCTCTTTAGAAGCTTGGTTCCCTAGCTATGTGGTGCGGGCCGTATGGGGTGCGGGTCGGCTTTTGGTCGCGTCCCCTTTTGGTTCGGCTCGCTGATTTATATTTTATTTTCTTTTGCTTTTTTTTTTGTATTCTGTGTTTTTTGTTTTTTTCTCCGCTTTTTTTTTTGCTTAGCTTTTAGCCATGCTTAGCTTTTAGCCATGCTTAGCATATATGCACCAGGCTATAAGCCCGGTGCATATGGATTTTTCTTCAACCACCAGGGGGCTCTTTAGCAGGGAGTGAATCATTGGAAGTCAAAATTGGAAATAAAAGAAAGCGCCCATTTAAACAGAATTAGGTTTTAATAGGGAATTGAAATTTGAGAATGTTGTTGATCAGTTAAATAGCATTGAGGGGAAAAAGAAGATTTTTCGTTTTCATTATGAGAATTTGAGGTATAGATATTAGGATCCAATAGATGGCAGTAGTGCAACATTAATGGATGCAAGCTGCCATTGAAATCTAAAGAAGAAGAAGAAGAAGAAGAAGAATGTGCCCATTTTCATTTAGCACATGCTAGTAGCAGACACGAAGGATCAGCACTTTTACTGTTACAGTTACCATTCAGAACCTATCGTAATCAGTTCAGTTAAATCTAAACTTGGCAACTTTTTCTTTTTCAACCCTAATAAATGTGATATTCAATTGATCTGTTATGACTCAAATGTTGGGTGTCTGCCCCCCTCTGCTGCGTGCTCCTGCATCGTTGTGGAAAACATAGAGCGGCAGAGATATCTGCGGCTTATAGCCCGGTGCAGCTTATAGTCCGGAAAATACAGTATTTATTTCATAAATAGTGTTATTTCCTGGATTTTTTCTGTGAAGAACCCAGAGAGGGTTATTTGGTTATTATTTATTTCATTAATAGTGTTATTATTTATTTCCTGAGTTTTGTTCTGTGAAGAACCCAGAAAGGGTTATTTGATTGTGCTTTCTGGAAAACAATAAATTTTTACATTTAGGCACTCCTGCAATCGTCACACTTTTTCTGTTACAAACTGACTCCGGCCCCGCACCAGAGAAGGGAAAAGTTATGTGGCTCTCACAGGAAAAAGTTTGGGGACCCCTGCCCTAAAGCAACGATACTTGACATGTTTGCTAGGCACCCAATCCAGGAGCACAATTCATTTTACTTGACACTGATTGGCTGTATACCAATGAGTGACGATAAGGATGATTGGAGATGTTAGTTGTGCTAAGATTTTTTCCACTGCTTGTATTATTGCATATTAAGGTATATTTTGTGTTTGACCAATTAAAATAGGCAGTTATAAGGATCTAACGGGGGTCTAATGTATTTAGAAACCACATTCTAAAATCATTATTTTAGGAGGATTTTAAAATGTGAATTTCCTTTTACCACATTCAAATTGCATCAGCAATGCCACACAGTTGCTCTCAAAGCCACATTGGCACTCCATAGGCAGTGAAACATCAGACTGAGTCTGTCTGACATTTTGTATGTTAAGAAAAAAATGAAAGAAGAGTGGCATAAATAAGCCGCATCGATATAAATAATT
>NW_006800885.1:37218-38684 GCF_000485575.1 Poecilia formosa | reverse complement strand
CCTGGTTTGGATCACAAAAATTAATATAAGTTTCATGAGTCACATGGATGAAGACTACTGAAAATAAGTTGCAAGAGCGATATATGGCCTGTCAAGAAAACTGGCATGAACTTGTGAGATCTCTCTAGGTACACGCAGAAAGCAGGGTAAAGGCCAGAGGAATAACAGTGATCTTGTATATTGATTTAAGGATGATTAAAGAAAAAAAATACAAAATACATATGTGTGTAGTAGTTGGAATGATTGAGGTTTTGTAATTACGATGTCTGTAATGAATAATTGAAATATATAATTTGTATTCATGATCTGTAATAACAGTGACAACTTAATTGTTGTATGATTTCATTTGTATTCATGATCTGTAATAACAGTGACAACTTAATTGTATGATTTCAGATAATGACAAAACAAGTTGATTATGTTTCATGGTACATTATAAGAGGACTGTAGATTTGAGTACATGAGAAAGAAATGAACTGTGTCACAGGCAGTACACTGAGCTGGGCGGAGGTCCCAGAACAACTCCAAAAAAGGCAATAACGGCCAAATAGCCGACGGGAAAAAAGAGAAGTATTGGAAAAGAGTTGCAGCAGTCAGACAAGAAAAATTTGGGTATTTCCAAATTCAGGGTGGAGCGAGGTTTGGGGAGGACGGGTACTTTCCGATGAGATACTCGGGAAGGATGAGTCATTAGACCTCTCCCACACACAACCATGAACCAAGAGGGTTTAAAAGCCAGCGAGCTGGGGAGGAAACCGTTCTTTGTCCGCGGCGCTGAGGAGGAGACAACGAAAGGGCGCAGACTGAAGATCAGCAGAGGACCACACCCTGGGACCGAGGGAGAGTTGAAACTTCGCGCCACAAAGAAGGGACAAGATCCATCAGCCCCCAGCCTTGGTTTCTGATTCGGCTGACCCCTCTGCCTCCACCCAATGATCCGTATACTACTGTGGCGGACTTGGAGAAAAGACAAAGGTCACTGAGTGATGAAGATCCTGTTCGTTTAATGGACAACGGACTGATCGACTTTGTTTCTTTTCTGAAAAGAGAACTTTGCTCCGTCAGGACAGAGTCTCTGACCAAGGACATCTGAGGACCTCAGCTGCCAAGATCAATTTGCCACCGGGTGTGAGTTGAACTGCCCCCAAAAGCCTTGCTTAGTGGTACTAGTGACACAGGTTAGGGTTAGGAAAGAGAGTAGGTTATGATAGATTTTGATTTGATTTTATATTGTCACTAATTGTAATCTCTGAAAGAAACTCTGCTTGTTATTTACCCCTGCTAACGCTTGCATAATAAATTACCTATCAAAAATTAATAGAACTTGTGGACATTGAGATTAATTGAGTGGGTTTGATCATTAAAGGTTCTCTTGATAATAAGTAAAATTAACATACATGATTCCAGAGATGTGGTGGCTTCGTACTTTCCTTTGGTGAGTGTTAAAATAATGGCCCTGGGACTTA
>NW_006800885.1:25127-36440 GCF_000485575.1 Poecilia formosa | reverse complement strand
TCAAAATTGGAAATAAAAGAAAGCGCCCATTAAAACAGAATTAGGTTTTAATAGGGAATTGAAATTTGAGAATGTTGTTGATCAGTTAAATAGCACTGAGGGGAAAAAGAAGATTTTTCGTTTTCATTATGAGAATTTGAGGTATAGATATTAGGATCCAATAGATGGCAGTAGTGCAACATTAATGGATGCAAGCTGCCATTGAAATCTAAAGAAGAAGAAGAAGAATGTGCCCATTTTCATTTAGCACATGCTAGTAGCAGACACGAAGGATCAGCACTTTTACTGTTACAGTTACCATTCAGAACCTATCGTAATCAGTTCAGTTAAATCTAAACTTGGCAACTTTTTCTTTTTCAACCCTAATAAATGTGATATTCAATTGATCTGTTATGACTCAAATGTTGGGTGTCCGCCCCCCTGTGCTCCTGCATCGTTGTGGAAAACACAGAGCGGCAGAGATATCTGCGGCTTATAGCCCGGTGCGGCTTATAGTCCGGAAAATACAGTATTTATTTCATAAATAGTGTTATTTCCTGGATTTTTTCTGTGAAGAACCCAGAGAGGGTTATTTGGTTATTATTTATTTCATTAATAGTGTTATTATTTATTTCCTGAGTTTTGTTCTGTGAAGAACCCAGAAAGGGTTATTTGATTATGCTTTCTGGAAAACAATAAATTTTTACATTTAGGCACTCCTGCAATCGTCACACTTTTTCTGTTACAAACTGACTCCGGCCCCCCACCAGAGAAGGGAAAAGTTATGTGGCTCTCACAGGAAAAAGTTTGGGGACCCCTGCCCTAAAGCAACGATACTTGACATGTTTGCTAGGCACCCAATCCAGGAGCACAATTCATTTTACTTGACACTGATTGGCTGTATCCGAATGAGTGACGATAAGGATGATTGGAGATGTTAGTTGTGCTAAGATTTTTTCCACTGCTTGTATTATTGCATATTAAGGAATATTTTGTGTTTGACCAATTAAAATAGGCAGTTATAAGGATCTAACGGGGGTCTAATGTATGTAGAAACCACATTCTAAAATCGTTATTTTAGGAGGATTTTAAAATGTGAATTTCCTTTTTTGTGAAGCTGCCTCCCCTTGTTTGGTAGTTGCAACTGCTTTAGGCAGGTTTTAAGCTAGTTTGGTCTTTGCTTGTTCCTGCTTGTCCAGTTCAGGAATTTTGACTTTGCTCTAGTTAACTACAAGTTAGAAGCTTGTGTTTGGGAGGCTTGGTGCTCTCCTTAGCATTCCTTAGCATTCCCTTTGTGTGTGTGTGTGTTTTTTTGTTTGTTTTTTTCCCCTTTTGGTTTATTTTGAGTTTACTTTGAACTGACTTGTTTGGACATTTTGTAACTTTAATTTGCACCTGACATTCTTGAGTTTGTTAATCCCTTTTGTTTTGCATTAATTGGGTTAAATTGTATTGTTTTGTGAAACTTTATTTTGTAATAAATCATTTTACTTTACACTTTCGCTCTGGACACGTTTTATGTTACCGTCCCTGGACCCCTAGACCTTGGGGGCGTAACACTAATACACTAAAATAATCCTTCTGTGGGTTAAATAGGGAGTACTCCATCAAACCAATACAAAAAAGAGGAATGTACACACTAGGGCAGATGGCAACATTCAGACAAAACAAAGGGGCAAAACAAAGACATGATTGAAGACAAATTGACGCCCTTTGGTGACGTCAAAGGGCCATGGAGCCAGGTGGCTGTGACCTCTGGCATAGTACGATATAGGTGTTTTATTATCAAGGAATGATGTCCTTAGGAGCGCTCAGTTCCACAGCTCCATGGAAACAGGAAGGGGTAAAGGGGGAAGAGCGTTGTGCTTACATATCTTCAAGGAGATTGGACATATGTAGCCCTTCCAAGGCCACACAGGAAAAGCCAATTCAGAAACAGAATGTCTTAGGTCGGGAAGATTATAAATTTAAATCTTCCCTAAAGTCTTTCCGATACATCTCAGTTCCCAGTCATCCAAATTAGTTTGGTTGTTCCACTGAACCAAAACTAGCAACTTCTTCAAGATCGATTCCAACTCATTAGTGAGTATTAGAGTCCTTGTCTCTGTCCACACCAACAGTCTGAGTGTTCGCTAGTTCGGCCAAGTCCATCACAAATTTGTTGATAATCCAGGAATCCACAAGCTCCAAACAGCAGAAATCCTGTTATCATGAATAAATCCAGGGTGAATCCTGCCAGGTGTGTAAAAAAAGACAAGAGGGCTCTCCTGTGTCCAGACTTCTCATCGAAAATTTGATTAATTGCATTGAGAGATCGGTTGACCAGATCCATGATTTGTAGATTTGGATGATGTGCAAAGATAGGCTCCAAAAATATAGAAAAAGACAGGACAAAAACAGGGCAGCAGGGCAGACAAGGGGAGGGAGGGAGCAGAGGAAAAAAGCGTCCGCCTTCACCGAGAGCAAGAGAGAAAAGTTATTTTGTGACAGTATGGTATGAGAGATAATCTGTGAAAAATTTATTCCCTCTGCCTTCTCCCAGTGCTAGAAACAACCTGTCAGTGGCAGGAGAGTTTTAGTGCTGTCAATCACAATCTCATGTGATGCTGTTCATCCTTCCTCTTCCTCGATTTGTGCCGTGATGCAGCTAGCATAGCACAGAGCTGTGCAGATTCAAACTGTGAATGATCAGTTTAGTTAGCATAGCTACAATGACGGCAGATAAACGGTTTCTTGTAATGATAAGTTGTTTCTCCACCGTTAGCACATTAGCAGTGAGTGAATGAGGATAATTGACAGTGCTAAGACCCTCCTCCTGGTTCTAATTGTTGTTGTTTTTTTTGTCAGAACGGTGTATTACTTTAGCTAACAATAGTAGTTCAGGTGGAGGAGATTGAGCTTTTCACAGATTATCTGTCTCTTAAACTGCTACGACATTGTGACAGCTTCAACAAATATGGAGAAAAACATATTTTTTATTAAAGTTATGTACTGCAGCTTGCATAAAATGCAACTACATATCATTTTTGAGAAGTCTGGATTGTTTTATGTGTAGTTGCACATTGCTTTTGACTGTTGCTCATGGGGAGAGACATTTTAGTAATCTAAAACTAAGAAAAAATTTAAGCAACCTACTTGCATACTGGATGTGGATTGTTGTATGTTAAATTCATGAGCAGTAAATATTGTACTAGTTATCAGTATTGAACCAAAGAAAGCAAGTCAGATGCAAGTCTTTAAAATTGTGATGGTTTTTATGGGTCAAATAGACTCAAAAAATTGTAACAGCAGCTGCGCAGGGGGGCCCAAACAAATTTTTTGTCAGGGGGCCCACGATTCCTGGCGGCACCCCTGTGCCACTTCACAACAAATGTTATCTCAAGGCACTTTACAAAAAAATTATTTCAATTCAGTCATACATACATTTTAATTGGTCCTAGTTATCAAACAGTACAGCATACTCAATTAATTATTCTAAGTACATAAAGTTTCTATTTAAGCATAGAAATATGTCGATGGATTCATTCCTCCTGGACGAGTACCTAGAGCTTGTGCTGTGTCGTCAACTTTACAGCAATCCTTCATATTGAGCAGGCATCAACCAATCCTTACTGGTTGGTCAGAAAAAGCCTTGCATTTTTTGATTACAAAAGAAAAAAAGAATTAGGACAAAGTCTGTGTTCGAAGTGAAAAAAATAACAACTGAATACACATGCTATATATCTAGCCCCCGTTCTGTTTTTTTCATTAATGTATAGCTTTTCTTTAGGAACTCAAAATACAAATGAAGTTAGTAGTTCAATTCCTGTGTGTTTAGCACTTTTATTAAGTTGAGTTGTTTCTTTTTGCAAAAGTGCTATAAAATGTGTCATTGTTGCTGTTCAGGAGCAGACAAGGACAGTATCAGCTGTGACTGTGGAGTTGTAAAAGAGGGACAAGATGATCAGTCATAAACTGCAGGAGTGAGGAGAAGGAGATGAATGTATAGTGTTATATCAACCTGTTCAGACCAAAGTATAGTGATCCAAACCTGAAACCAGTCTAAAAACCTATTCATTTGGTTCGTTTAGCTTTGGAGCTTGCTGTGACTTTTATAAGCTGCATGTTTAATAGGCTTTTGTTGACTTACTTTTATTTTTAATTTTGTCATTGAATACATTATCAAAATAATAGTTTTTATCATTGAAAAAAACAACCCAGTTTTTCATACTGCAATTAAAGTTCTTATGCTTTGTCATGGTTCCACTTTCTTACATTGCGAGGTAGAATAAAAGGTCTCTAAACACCCAGCCTCCCCTGGTGGTCCCTGACCTGCATGAATACTAGGAGTCCATTGTACATCCAGACTGTCCTAATTCCAGCCCCCTTATTTACTGTAGAGTTTTTGCTGTACTAAAATCAACTCCTCACTGGGATTGTATTTTATTTTACTGTGTAAAATAATTCCCTACTGAAGTATGAATGAAAAGGAATATGAACGCCATAAATCTGGACTTCCATTAAAAATATCCTGTGGTCCCTTTTAAGACGAAATAATAGAAATGGGTTCTAGGATAAACGTTGCTCACCAGGTGAAGCTAGACAGTTAAAAAGTTGGAAACATTATTCTATTCAAATATTATTTAGCAATTGCCTATTAAGAATGTGGTGTAACTGCAGAGCGATGTACACACCCGCAATTATGAGTAGAGTTTAGATTAATGTGTGCATGTTCATATACTTACAGGCAACTTGTACCTCTGTTCTCCTGTGTATTACAGCCCCCATCCTGTTCCTCACCATGCACTGATACAAGCCAGCATCAGCCCTCTGCAGAGATGGCACAGACAACCTAAATGACAACAGAGATAAAGAAGA
Organism: Poecilia formosa; assembly: GCF_000485575.1. Lineage (NCBI taxonomy): Eukaryota > Metazoa > Chordata > Actinopteri > Cyprinodontiformes > Poeciliidae > Poecilia > Poecilia formosa. The sequence goes on along the minus strand of NW_006800885.1, from coordinate 31,604 downwards.
TAGCTCTGAGACTGAGTGCATTTCTCAGAATTGTGGAAAAATAATAACAAAAGGAAGCTTCTAGGAAGTAGAAGGAGGTCTGTTTGGGCGTTTGCATCCATGACCTTGATAGAGGAAATAGATTGGCCCTGTGGTTGCTGGGTTGCATCTCTTTATGTTTTGTGAGAACAAACATATGTGGGTGCTTGAATATTTTGGGGTTTTTAACTGTGCCCATGTACTTCTTCTGGAGAAGGGCTGTTAATAGGGTTTTAATGCACAGCACCTCACTAATGGAGGAGCTGGCATCAGATCTAGGTTGCTGCCATGCCGGACAAATGCACAGACACAAGAGCACATAGACACACACATGCACCAGTCAAACTGGACACTACTTTGGGGCTCATTATGAATATCAGGACAGCCAAGTACTTAACTCCCAGGCTGTTGAAATGTGCTGCCAACATACACAACACCAACACACGCACAGACAAGCAAGCACGCATGTACATCAAAGCCGCAGAGACAGCTCGAATCAGGAATGACACATTACACAGCAATTCTAATCCAGAAACAGATTTTCATGTTGGAAGCCGTCTAATACTGAATCTTTCCATCTCTGTCAGCCTGCCATTACATTCCAATCATATATGTAAAATGGCTTTTTAGGACACAACATACAGCCACATTTGAAACCATATATTTACATACACCAAATAAAAAGACACAAACACATTTATTCTCACTGTCTGAAGTTAAATCTGACCAAACCTCTGATGTTTTAGTTCATTTGGAGTTATCCAAAGTATTTGTGTTTCCTAAATGCCAGTAAACTTAGCAAGGATATTTTTTATATATATATTTTTTTTAACTTTCCTTGAATTCAAAAGTTTACATGCATTAGGTCAGTATCCAGGACAACATTTTAAAATGTATGTTTTGGGTAAATCCTTTTGGGTTACACACTTTTTTTAAAATATGAACTTTATGTGAGTGTGACAAGAAGACAGTTAAATTAAAGGCAAACGAGTCTGCTGTTTTTATTTTTGTTTTCACAAAATATGTTGGAGAAATGGCAAACATGTAGAAGCCAAGTACCCAGAGGCCGATCTCTGACTGGATGAGCCTAAATGTCAACTTTTTGTTGTAGATGTAGCCTTTTTTGCCTCTGTGTTGCAGAAAACTATCACTGAACATCATCCTGGAAACTGGACTTGATTTCACAGATTTTAGTGCTGGGGAAGCAAAAACTTTCCTCCCCAGTTCTTTGAGAATGCCAGATATTTAAATGCCATGTCAGATGTCAGTTACAACTATGACAAAATAAGTTCAGCTGCTTTGCTTTAACTTCATGGATACTATTTTTGATCCCAATGTTATAATAGGTGGCCTGATAATGACTTTGACTCCTCAGCACTAATCATCAACTGGGGAGGCCTGGGAGATTTTCACCTGCAAGCACAATCCCCCAAATGTTCAATATTAATCAGTCATGCCCTATAAGATGCAGAAAGTCAGAAGCAATCAAGAGTAATGATGGCAGTGAATCAGCAAGGAGAAACACTCATACACATCAAAATAGATACATATTTTTTTAGTTTAATATTTTAGTCTATTAAAGAGCTTGAAATTTAAATTCTTGCTTGTAACACATGCATTTGAAAATAGTTTCCTTTTCTTATTCACATACTGATTTTGTTTCTGCTAAAAAAAAATGAAACCTTTCTTATTTTAATAAAGTTGTAAAGCACTAAAAGCAAATGTCACCTCAAAGAACTTCATCAGACTTCATCGGCTTATTAATGTCTGAGTCATATCGACCCAAAACAGTCAGACTTAATAAGACCACAAATTCTATGTAAGATTTCAGTTTTATACCTTTTAATTTCAGCTAATAGTAAAATACCAAAAAAACGTCTTTATGTTTGTCTGACTGACTGCATTGAATCATGGACTGCAGAAATCACTAATCCTGGTTAAACATGTTAACAAGAAGGAGATCCAGAGTCACTGGGCCAGAAATTGTTTGAATGGGAAGGAAAACCAACATGTATTCATAAAATTACTGCAGTAGCTGGTCTATCAGATGTCCCATTAAAGAGATGCAAGTTAAACCACCAGGGCAGGAGTATTTTCTTTGGAACAAAAGGAATAAAGACAATAACATTTGGGATGACTACAGGAAAAAAATCCAATTAAACACAAGCACGGGGCTAGAAGTACGTTCTATTGAGAGAAACTGCTAAATAAAGAAGGAATTATAGATTAAGGAGTACTTTCCACACAAAGGGAAGGAAAAACATAAATATGAAAGAAATTCTCATTGGCAACGGAAGCACCTCTAATAACAGGACACAGTGAAACTTTAGTGCACTGCTTAGGAATACTTTCTATGAAAAAAAAAAATCAAAAGATCAATGAGTTCATTTGGCAGACCTGAAGCTAACACAATTAGCATTAAAGTGCAGAGCAGTGAAAAAAACTATTATGTAACAAAAACTGTTAAAAATCCAAGTAAGTAAACAATATGAAGAAAGGAAAAACAAGAACAACAAAATGAATTCTTACAAACAACTGAGCTATAAAGCACAACACAACTCATTAACTTTGAATGTACATTGAGGTAGCACAAAAGCATAAAGGTATAAGTTATAAAGGTGAATCAGGCTTATAATTTCAGTACTGGCCACTCATTTTCACAGTGCCATGCCAATTCATAATAGGTCTGACTCAAACTGAAGTGGTCAGAACACGGAGAGCAATCCAGTGCTAAACAATGCCTCCTGGCTTAGACAATTGTCTGCCTACAAAATGCTGGCTCAACCTCTTTCTCCCTCAGTGTGTATGCTTTCCGAAGATTCCTCCTCTTTCTGAATGATGAGAAAAACAATTTTGTTTCACAGCTGCAGTTTTGCCAGAAGGCACTGCTTAACTTTTACCTCCAACTCACACTGGGACACGGAGACAGAGACTGAGGAAGAGAGGTGGAGAGTGAAAAGCAAAGAAATGACTCAGAAGTATCGATTGATGCTACTCCTCTTTTCCCAACACATAATATACATATTCTCATGGTGCAAATGCAACTCTATTAATCAATTTTTACAATTTGGTACTGCTGTTTAAAAGCTCTGACCTTCAAAAACTTATTCAAAGAGACTACAAAAATAGTTGGAAAGAAACATGCATTCCAGGATCAGAGAGGAATCAATATCAGAATCATGAAAACCAGAAACTGACCTGTATTGTGGTGTCCAGTCTGTGATGTTAGTGTTGTTCAGAGTCCAGCGGTACTGCAAAGGCCAGCTGCCTCCAGCTGGGCAGGTCAGCACCAGCCTGTTTCCCTCCAGTACCACTTGCTGCCCCCGTTCTCCTCCTTGCAAGTAGGGAGCAACTTCTGATGAACACAGAGAAACATGTAAAGAAACCTAGCTATGTTACTGTGAAGATCTGCTTTGGTTATTCAGCACAAAAGAGGATATTTAAACTGCATTAATAAATAATGAACCAAAACAAAAGATATAAGAGTAACTGATGGCAGTGAGACAGAACGCAATGCACAACTTATTGTTCATTAGTAACTTTTTAACAGGTAATTATTTTAAGCTTTTATGTTCTCTGATTTGCCTATTATTATTATAGTTATTAATAATAATGTCATTAAGACATCGCTAGGACAAGCATTCATAAAAAACAAATTAAGAGATTACTATTATAATTTAATTATTACTACTACTATATAAAAAATATTTAACATCAACATTGATTTGACGTTCATTCAGGGCATGTTCATTCATTTGGATAAAGAAAATGATACAAATAGGACTTTTAAGCACAATCAGAATTGTCAATAAAGATTTTTCTTATTACATTGGTCTTTGTTTATTAGCACTGTTTCTTCATCAGAATAAAACAAACAAAAAAAAGGTAAATATTTGAAGTTAGACATACATTAGGACTACACAAGATGCAATCATGCGAGAGAATGGACATCAGAAGTAATTACACCCCCTTCATTTTCTTTTTTTGTTTATTTGCTTTCATTTTTCTTGTGCTGGCTGTGCTCTTAAGCTGCACTTCTCTTGCTGAGATGTGCTGTACTGCAGTGACAACGATTCGCCACCAGTGGGCACATAGAGCACAGTGAGTAGCACTCCTGACTCAACGAGCCAACGACAATTAAGCGCAGTAACGGCTGGTCAGCGAAGGCGCTCACTGTCGTTCTCATGTTTCAACAGCGTTCATCGAAATAAAAGAACCTGCGCAAAACCACACTGATTAATTTTTAAGTGTGCAACACATGAGCAGACAAAAGGAATCAGCTATATAATGCCTTTTTGACCATGTTATTAACAAATCAGTTTTATCATATTTTTGCATATAGTTTCGGAATAGAAACCAGGGTATCACCCAGTGTATCATAAGCCTGGTGGCCCGCCATGCTTTACTAGCCCCCCTGCCAGGCTAAGTGTTGCTCATTTTTGTTTTTAGAAAAATAATAAATCACAAAGAAAAAAAAATCACTTTTTTATTTTAAGCTGGACTGTAAGCATCTCTGTTGCTCTCAGCGTTTCACTGGCGGAGCAGATTTATTCCTTAAAGATAAATTTATAGCTGATGCTTTTAAAGCCAGAGCACAGACCAATCACACTCCTGGCGCCTCTGCTCGTTACCTCACAAGCTGCAGCAGATTGATCTCTGAAGTTCACCTCACGCGGTTTGTGCACACCTCCTTTCACTCAAACTGGACACAGGCTGACCTATAAGGATATTTACATGGAGAACTCCGTACCAAGATGAGAGTTTAATCCCCGGCGCCTTAGCTCTGGTTGCGCAGCTCTATGTGAACCACAGAATAACTAGCGGTTCATAGCGTTGAGGAGCGGAGCGACTGATTTATCTTTGTGAACAAAGTATGCCGTTTACATCTCAACAAGCTGCCCACAGCGCATGGTTCTGTCTTCCCTGTAAAGTTTATGTATGTGTTCCTGGTTGGCCGGTGGTTAACGAACCACCGCTAACCACTCATCATGCAGGTTCAGCTCGGTGAGGAGCTTTCGCGCTCGCCTAATAGTCACGCATCACGCTGGTTTTATATTATTTTATTATCAGTGAGAATGCATTCAATGCATTTATTAAGATCCTTATTAAGACTTATTAAGACCCTGCTCACATTTTTTGGTTGTTAACTACTTCTACTAACTTCAACTAATTGTACTAATTCATATATCAAAACGTTCAGCTTCTTCTGGAGATTTATGCTATGTCTTTTGCTAAAATTTACTATTGTACTTTGAACAAAGTGACCACAGTGTCAGTGCATTGCTTCTCCATAGGTTTGCTGAACATGTTCTCTACTCCTGGCATGGACTGGCTGTGGCCAAACACGACAAATGCACCACCATTTGGAACCCCTTGATGCCGTGCCCGGTCTGGGCCGGTTCCAAAGACAGTCCTCTCGTCACGGTGCTGTCGTTGGTTCCCTCACAGGTCATGGCTTTGGACCCGGAGACCGCCTGATGGTCCTTGATCCTCTGCAGCCTCTATCAGAGACGTCAGAATAACCTGGATGAAGTTCTTCGTCACCTCCATGCTCATCACCAACAGCCAGGTCTTCACCAGATCCAGGCTGATCATCACCAACTCACTGGTCACTGGACTGGCCTTGATTACCCCCAGGGTGGCCCGCTGGAAGCTCAGGTGTTCCCAAGCCATCTTCTACAGCAACCATATGAAGACTAAGATGAAGTGGACATGTAGCTGGCATTGTAGCGACAGGGCAACTTCAGGATAATCAGAGTTCCAAACAACTAGGTGGGGTTGGTGTGACTGGTTGCTTGGGACAACAAGGCGTGAACAGTCCGCAGCCCCCCTGTTACAACTAAACTAATATATTCAAAGTGATCAAACATGTCAAAAATATGACATTGTTAATAAAAAAAAGAATACAACATTTCTGTCTAACTGATTCTAAACCAAAATTGCTTGAGCATTTCGATAGTATTGACTAATTCAGAAATTACAATAGAGAAAAACCTATCAGCAGAATAAAATGAGCATAAACAATTCACAAGACTAGACAATATCTAGAACCTCTCCATACTAATTCATCATTTCTTCACTGGATAGCATATTAATGTCATCAGGTCACAGGGAATCCTCCCCCTGTTGCTCTATCCAGTGTTTTGGTGGTGGAATCAACTCATTAATGTTGATAGTTCCAGTAATAATTTTGTTTCTCTATTTTCCAAACAAATTGCCAGAAACACCTGAATTTTAACTCCAATTTATTTATGAAATCTGGTAGCCCATTTATCACATATAATTTGACCTGAAATAGGGCTTTTCTCCTTCTTCCCCTGAAGATATGATTAAATTATCAATTTGAAATCAATATGGAATCTGTTACTGTATATAACAGTGGTTCCCAAACTTTTTCTTCTGCACCCCCCCAGTGGTTTCCAAACATTTTCTGCGTCCCCCCCTATGGATTACAAATGG
>NW_006800885.1:21998-24551 GCF_000485575.1 Poecilia formosa | reverse complement strand
AAATCAGCTATCTAGAAATCAAAATAAACTATGAGATGTTTTAGATTTAAAGTTTTATGAGTAATATTCTATCTTTGTAACATCCAGTGGTACACGAGGTGCTGCGACACGCTGTGCATGCCTCGTACCCGCTGCAACACGCGCTGCTGCGTGCTCTTTTTAACGTGTCAACAATAAACCTAGCTTCAGCAGTTGCTAGCTGCTCCAGACTCTGAGTTGAAATTGATAAAGTGTCAAAATGATCCAATCCCTCTCTGTGGTTCTGCACTGATTTGAATTTGTGTTGTTTCATCATTAGTGACCAGTAGCCTGTTGTTTCTGTTGTTCTCTTGGTTTGTTGTACTTCATGTCAGATGGATTTCAGAATGACATTCTGTCATTCTGTCACCACTCTGTTGTGGTGAAACTTGTAAGCTCCACTGTTGTGGTTATGTGTCTGTTGTAAAGTTAAATTATCATGAACTTTATTATTTGGGTATAAAGGGCCCAGTCTTTAGCCCCGCCCCCCGGCCCGACGCTGACTTGTTCTGCTAATGGATATCCGGTTAAATTCAATCTAGAGAAAATTAATTAACAGACTTCCAAAAGGACTTCAGTCTTCAAAGATATGGAACAAAACCTGTGACTTTATTCATTTGTATTTGGTCCTACCCTGCTCTTCATTGTTGGGGTGAGTCTAAAAAAGATCACCTGACAGCCCTATAACAGCTTACTGGAATGCATCCTGAATAGTTTAAAGGGAATATTGTGGGAAAATCTTGAAAGACACTTAAGTTTCTGCGACCATTTTTCCTGCTCTTGAAAATAAATGAAATATACAGTGCCTTGCAAAAGTATTTACACATCTTGGGATTTTCATTTGTGTTTTATTACATCACAAGCTGTATTTGGATGTTTTTTTTATGTAAATGGCATAGGATGCATCCATACAAAACATTTTAAGATGGTGAAGTGAAATAAGAAAACAAATAAATCTAAAAATAAGTAATAAAAAAATGAAAATTGACATGTGCACATGCCTTTTGTTATAAAGCCTATAAAAAGTTCAGGTTCAACCAATTACCTTGATTGGTAATTGGTATGCTTAGTGAAATATAGTCCATCTGTGTGCAATTTAGGAATCACATTATGTGTCAGCATATGCAAACCCAGAGGCTGCAGCACCAGTACTAACCAAACAACACCAAGGAGAACTACAAATCAGAACAGGACAAAGTTGTTCAGAAATACAAATCAGGGTTGGGATATTAAAAATAATCTAGATCTCTGATGATTCACTGGAGCATCATTAAATCCATTCTCATCAAATAGAAAGAACATGGTACGACAACAAACCTCTCAAAAGAGGCAGGCCCACCAAAACTGAGACCAGGCAAGGAAGGCATTAATCACAGAAGCAGCACAGAGACCAAAAGAAACGCCGAAGGAGCTGCAGAGTTGGCAAGCAGAGAATGGACTGTCTGTCCATACAACCACAGTAAGCCATATGGACGGAGGGAACAGTGACCAAAACTGAACTTTTCAGTCACCAAGGAAACCACTATGTCTGACACAAAATCAACACATCTCATCACACCAAGAACACCATCCTTACAGTGAAACATAGTGGTAGCAGCATCATAATGTGGATCTCTTTCAGCAGAGGGAACTGGGATACTAGTCTGAGTCAACGCTAAAAACGGGGATATTATTGAGCAAAATCTGTCTCAGTCTGTCAGTGATTTGAGACTGGGACGGAGGGTCACCTTCCGACATGTTCAAATGTTGTATGCATGTTCTGAAAATGAAATGATGCGAACCCTATAACAATTCATTTAATTTAAAACCCCCTCTGGCTCTCTGAGTAGAATCGTCCGATTAGCCTGTTGAAATAAACTTGGCCAGCCTTGCAAGGCACATCTGCAAAATGTCTCAGTTGCAGCAGCTGTCTAAACAATGCCATCAAGTCTCTAACTTCTGGCTCAGGTTCCCAGAGCTTTCTCAACATCATACAATACTCTGGCATCATCGCAAAAGAGCTTGTGCACAGCAACAAGGGTACAAGGGTACTGGATCTCTCAACACGTGGCCAGGCCAGGATCAACTGGAAAATCAGCACCATGTGAAAATGTGTTGTGGCTTTAAATCAGTGGTCGCCAAAGTCGGTCCTCGAGGGCCAGCATCCTGCATGTTTTAGTTCTCTCCCTGGTGGTAGTATTAACCTTATCAGCATGTCAATGTTCTTCTTAGGCCTCTAATGAGCCATCATTTGATCCAGGTGTGCTAAACCAGGGAGAGACCTAAAACATGCAGGGTGCCGGCCCTCGAGGACTGACTTTGGGGACCACTGCTTTAAATGTTTCATTTAATGTTTCAAGTCAGTGACATAGTTTATTTTCTCCCATCCTTCAACTCATTCTAGCTTAAGCCATAAATTTCTTCCAGGCAAATTTGGTCCGCAACATGTTTTCAGACAAAAATCTGAAAACATTTATATGTTTTCAGATGAAAAAAAAACAGAAATAACACAAATATTTCTGAATCTCTGTGAAGAGATTCAGAAATATTAATTAT
>NW_006800885.1:15750-20765 GCF_000485575.1 Poecilia formosa | reverse complement strand
TGTTTCACCACATCCCTTCTTTTTTAAGATTGATAGATGCCGTGGTCTGTGTGTTAGGGGGAAGTATTCAATCACAGACAGATTTATATGGGACTTTGTGTTTGTGGGTGCATATGTGAGGTTGTGTATGTTAGCATGTGCATGGGTGAAAGGGAGAGACAAGAACATTGGTTGTGCATGTCTCCATCAGTATTTATTTGGAATATCCCATTTGTACATACTGTGTCTGGCTGTGCAGACTGCAATGTCATATTGCTGACCAGAATTATAATTCTATGTGTGTTGTGAGAAAGAAAGCAACCAAGGATGAGAGAGGATGGAAATAAAAAGTTTTTTTAAAAAAAAGTGGTGCCATCTTAATAAAAGATGGCACCAAACTCCCTTGTGTGTGATCCAGCGGGCTCATACTGACTCGACATGAACTTTTATGAGGTTTTGTGGTTTTATGTGATTTCTGAAGCTGACAGTTTGATGGGTCAACCCTTCCCTCCACCCCTCTTTCCTGCTGTCTCACCTTAACATCGCAATAAGACCACAGGTTAAATCTCTGGAGATGTTAGGATTTGGTGCCATGTGCCAATGGCCTCTGCCATTTGTTTGTGATGTGAAAACTGGGCAAGAAATGTTGATGCATGACCATAACATCAGATGTAGATATTGAGTACGATCTTCCTTTAGCAATTTAATCTGTAAATTTAAACTAAGAGGTTGACTGTTTTTTATTTTCTCCACAGTCAACACAAATCAAAGCAGGCAAGGCTAATAGTTTCTGCATATTTTCAAATTTTATTTTATGTGGACATGTTTTTATTTTCATCAGTCAACTTCTTTTGCTCTACTTTTAGTTGCTCATTACAGTCAAGGGGAAGGGAAGACCTGAATGTTTTTATTTATGGAATGAGGAAAAATATTGTACTTAAAATACTTTGAACCCAACCTGCAAAAAAAAACAACAACAAAAAAAATCTTATGGATTAAGCTTATTTTTTTTTCCCTTGTCAGTGTTGCAAGAACCAGATAAATAGTTAATTTGATGTATTGACAAATTACAGTGGTCACTGAGTAATATTGCTAGCTCTGCTTCAGGCACTGTATTAACTGGGATTGAGATCAGGGTTTTTTTTTTCTTTCAGCTGATTGGTGAGATCCTTTTGATGGTAGCCAGAGCAGTGGGCACAGCAGCTGTGCTATCTCCATTCATCCATCCATTTTCTTCTGCTTATCCGGGGTTAGGTCGCGGGGGCAGCAGCTTCAGAAGGAAGGCCCAGACTTCCCTTTCCCCAGCCACTTCTTCCAGCTCCTCCGGGAGAACCCCAAGGCGTTCCCAGGCCAGCCGAGAGACATAGTCCCTCCAGTGTGTCCTGGGTCTTCCCCGGGGCCTCCTCCCGGTGGGATGTGCCCGGAACACCTCACCAGGGAGGCATCCAGGAGGCATCCTTACCAGATGCCCAAGCCACCTCAACTGGCTCCTCTCAACGTGGAGGAGCAGCGGCTCTACTCTGAGTCCCTCACGGATGTCCATGAAAGTAATGAACAGAATCAGTGACAAAGGGCAGCCTTGGAGGAGTCCAACTCTGACCGGAAACGAGCCTGACTTAATGCCGGCAATGCGAACCAGACTCTGACACCGGTCATACAGGGACCTGACAGCCCGTCTCAAAGGGCCCGGTACCCCATACTCCCGGAAAACCCCCCACAAGGCCCCCTTAGGGACACGGTCGAATGCCTTCCCCAAGTCCACAAAACACATGCAGACTGGTTGGGCGAACTCCCATGTACCCTCCAGGACCCTGCTGAGGGTACAGAGCTGGTCCAGTATTCCACAACCAGGACGAAAACCACACTGCTCTTCCTGAATCCAAGGTTCGACTATCCGATGGACCCTCCTCTCCAGCATCCCTGAATAGACCTTACCAGGGAGGCTTAAGAGTGTGACCCTTCTGGAATTGGAGCACACCCTCTGGTCCCCCTTTCTGAACAGGGGGGCCACTAACCAAGTCTGCCAATCCAGGGGAACTGCCCCTGATGTCCATGCGATATTGCAGAGTCGCGTGAGCCAACACAACTCTAAAACATCCAGAACCTTAAGGAATTCCGGCCGGATCTCATCCACCCCAGGGGCCCTGCTACCAAGAAGCTTCTTAACCACCTCGGCGACCTCGTCCCCAGAGATTGGAGAGCCCGACCCACAGTCCCCAGGCTCAGCTTCCTCAACAGAAGGCATGTTGGTGGGATTGAGGAGGTCTTCGAAGTATTCGCCCACCGGCCCACAAAGTCCCGAGTTGAGGTCAGCAGCACACCATCCTCACTGTAAACAGTGTTGGTGCCGCACTGCTTCCCCCTCCTGAGACGCCGGATGGTGGACCCGAATTGCCTCGAAGCCATGCGGAAGTCTTTCTCCATGGCCTTTCTAAACTCCTCTCATGCCTGAGTGTTTGCCTCCGCGACCACCCGGGCCGCATGCTGCTTCGCCCACCAGTACCCATCAGCTGCTTCTGGAGTCCCACAGGCCAAAAAGGCCCAATAGGACTCCTTCTTCAGCTTGACAGCATCCCTCACCGAAGGTGTCCACCAACGTGTTCGAGGGTTGTCGCCGTGACAGGCACCAACAACCTTGCGGCCGCAGCTCCGATAAGCCGCCTCGGCAATGGACGCACGGAACATGGTCCACTCAGACTCCATGTCCCTCACCTCCCCCAGAACGTGTTCGAAGTTCTACCAGAGATGGGAGTTAAAGCTCGGTCTCACAGGGGACTCTGCCAGACGTTCCCAGCAGACCCTCACTACACGTTTGGGCCTGCCAGGTCTGACCGGCTTCCTCCCCCACCACCGGAGCCAACTCACCACCAGGTAGTGGTCAGTGGACAGCTCCACACCTCTCTTCACTCGAGTGTCCAAGACATATGGCCGCAGATCCGATGAAACGATGACAAAATCGATCATCGAAGTGCGGCCTAGGGTGCCAAGTGGACACCCTTATGCCAGGCCATGGTGTTCGTGATGGATAATCCGTGACGAGCACAGAAGTCCAAAAACAGAACACCACTCGAGTTCCGATCGGGGGGGGTGCGTTCCTCCCAACCACTCCCCTCCAGGTCTCACTGTCATTGCCCACATGAGCGTTGAATTCCCCCAGTAAAACAAGGGAGTCCCCAGGAGGGGCACTCTCCAGTACCCCCTCTAAGGACTCCAAGAAGGGTGGGTAATCTGCTCTGCTGTTCAGCCCGTAAGCACAGACAACAGTCAGAACCCATAGGCGGAGGCCCCCACCCATAGGCGGGGGCCTCCGCCTATGGTAACGAGAGAAGCTACCCTCTCATTCACCGGGGTAAACCCCAACGTACAGGCGCCAAGATGAGGGGCAACAAGTATGCCCACTCCTGCCCAGCGCCTCTCACCATGGGCAACTCCAGAGTGGAATGTGCATCCAGCCCCTCTCAAGGAGACCGTTTCCAGAACCAGAGCCATGCGTCGAGGTGAGGCCGACTATTTCTAGCCGGAACATCTCAGCCTCGCACACTAGCTTTGGCTCCTTCCCCATCAGAGAGGTGATGTTCCATGTCCCAAGAGCCAGCTTTTGCAGCGGAGGATCAGACCACCAGGGTCCCCTTCCTCGGCTGCTGCCCGTAACACAATGCACTCGACCCCTTTGGCCCCTCCAAAAGGTGGTGAGCCCATTGGAAGGAGGACCCACGTCTCCTCTTCGGGCTGAGCCCGGCCGGGCTCCGTGGATAAAAGCCCGGCCACCAGGCGCTCGCCATCGTGCCCCACCTGGCTCCAGAGTGGGGCCCCGGTGACCCGCGTCCGGGCGAGGGAACGCCAGATCCAAAGTTCGTCTCCATCATAAGGGGTCTTCAGGCTGCGCTTTGTCTGGTTCCTCACCTAGGACTTGTCTGCCTTGGGTGACCCTACCAGGGGCATAAAGCTCCAGACAGCATAGCTCCTAGGATCATTGGGACACTCAAACCCCTCCACCACAATAAGGTGGTAGCCCAAGGAGAGGCTATTTGAAGTATTATATTGAATTACATAGAGTGGTATTGGCACAGTGTTGGTGTACTTCTTTGATTATCAATTTATACTGATGTCCAAACGAGCAACCCCAGCCTCGTAATGTGTTACCATGATAACACATTACTTATGTTTTGCTAATACAAAACAGAGGTTTTGTATTAGCTCCAAACAGACAGCTCTCACAACCCATTACTACACAATCGGGGGCATGCTTTCTTTATGCACCTTTAACCGTAACCCACAGACTCTGTAGGAAGGACCCTGTTCTGACTAAATATTTCATTAGTATGCTGCTGGTTTAGTCCAATGCTGCAAGCCAGCTAACCTATGGTGACTCTGGCTCATTGGGTTGAGTAGAGATGTCTTTGCAACAGTAAAGGCAAGGTGCTTAACTGCAAGTTGCCGATAGATCTGTACTACATATCAATGGATAAATGTGTGCGTATTTGAGTGTACAAATGGGTGAATTGGGCTCTAGAGTTAAGTGCAGTGCGTGGCTATATAAGTTTGGGCCGTCAGCTAACTCCACAACATATAAGTTTCACAAAAATATTGTTCCTAAAATATTGGTAGTAAAATCAACAAAACCTTATGCTGCATCTCCTTAAAAGGAAAGGTTATCCCTTCACATTGATGTAGAATATTTCTAACCACCCCCCGTTCTATCCATCATACCAGTGATGCAGCGATCAATTAATGAGTTAATCCAGAGGTTCCCAAACTGTGGGGCGCGCCCCCTAGAGGGGGTGCCGTGTCATTGCAGTTGGGGCGCGGGAAGCCATCTGGATAATAAAAAAAAAAGCATGAACACTGTATGCACTGGGTTTTTACCTTAGAATGGCCAACTCTCTGTTATTCCTATGTCAATTTGATTTGATACAGTAGAGGTTTCCATACTTCCCATATTTGTGTCCACTGTCACTTTTATCAGCAGTTAAAACTGTTTAATCCGTTGTTAACATGTTGTCACCTGTTTTTCCGAGCTGCCTTTAAACGCAACA
>NW_006800885.1:0-15670 GCF_000485575.1 Poecilia formosa | reverse complement strand
TAAAGCTGTTGGATGCAGGTAATGTTAGCTAAAAGATGACTAGCTAATATCAATACAGAACCTTAAGCTTAACAAGTACCTTGTAGGCTACCGATGTCGGTGTCTATTTTCAGCTACGTACATTCATTTTGCCCCCAAAAAAGTCGATGCCCCCCTGTCACACGCGTCGTTTCAACCAGACAGCCATTTGTAATCCATAGGGGGGGCGCAGAAAATGTTTGGAAACCACTGGGGGGGCGCAGAAGAAAAAGTTTGGGAACCACTGAGTTAATCTATAGTTTATTGATATCATAGTATCAACTGACTAATGGATAAGTGATACCCAGCCATTTTCTTAAGAACTAGAGTTTTCTCTTGTAACAAGAGGGTCAGCCATCTTTGCAAAACATGAAGGGAAACATTTTTATATTATTCAAAATATTAGCACATTTTTGTGCTCGATGTAGGCTATTAAAAATTGACTAAGTAAACAGAAACTTTTGATTTTGTCACATTATTAAAAGAAATTACAGCACTTTTCAGGACACTCAGAGACTCTTTACATGACATCAGTCATCCCTATAAACCTGCCAGAACAAATACAACTGTCTCATCCTCCCTCCATGACGGAGGTCAATGACGTCTGCTTAAAAATTGTCTGTTAGTAACAACAGACAGAGAAAAGCTGAAATCAAAAGGGGCAAGGTCATCTAATAGCAACTATCAGATGTTGCCTGTTTTAATTCAGTCACTCAAGCATAAAGCTGTCGCCTTCTGCTTTCTCACAAGCAGCAGTATTCAACCACATGTCTGCCTACCAGGACCCCCCCGCCTTCACTTGTTGCTCCTCTGTCTGTCTTTGTCAGAGTCTGCAGCAGTTCAAGGTCTGCTCCCACTCTGTTTCCTCAAGAGGAAGGTTGCCTAACGGACAGTTTGGCCTTCAGAATGTCACAGGAGAGTCAAGAGGCAAACATGCACTATTACACTACTCAAACACACTTCTACTACTGCCACATCACATGTGTGTTTCCTCTCTCAAACTGATCTTATGAAGCTTTTTAGGCAGATTCTATGGAGGAATTCAATTTGCCGGGGAGTTGAGCGCTGTGATAGAGGACAGAGGGAAGAGGGGGGGATAAAAGGATGGGAAGAGGAGTAGGGCTACTGCTCTAGGGCCGATAGTCCACCCAGATCCAACCTGCCTACTCTGCTATTTGTCCCTCTTCACTTTCATGGTGAGTGGATGAGTGGTGGAAAAATAGGCTCTAGATGACATGTCTTTTACTAATGGGACATAAAAAATCATTATTCTTACACTGTGCTGCATTGAATACACCCAAAATTAATCATAAAGTGCACGGGAGCGCTGTGGTGGAGTGTGTGAATATTTTTCCTCTGGGCCCAACATGAGATCACATTGCCGGCTAGGAAAATGAATAAAAGACTTGGGTTTTTTTTTATTGTTTTTTTAAAGGAGCAAGACTGAAACATGGTCAAAAATGCGTATATGTGGTCCAGTTTGCATTCAAACATGCAGAAGGACCCCTGTGGTGTAAATGCATTACAGAGTACCAACATAATAGCAAGAGAAATTGTGGCAGGGATGAAAGAAAAGATTGAGTTGTGGATTTCACTCCTGCCTGTTTAATTATTGCACCGGTGTGTATTTTGGCGCCATACGGCTCGCTGGTGTATGCGCATGTCAGGTCATAAACAGGGTCACTCATTCCAGAAAAATCACTTTATCTTCATAGAACTGAACCCCTGCTGTGAGACAGGGCTGGCAGAACTGGTGATAGTCTATGAATACTGATTGAGGGAGTTGGCTGTCTAACTGCTAAACTCACACTTCACCCCATCTTTCTGACACATGAAGTTGAAGAGGAGAAAGAAAGAACCAAATCGCTTCCTTTCATAAATAATTTTTCTATCAATAAGTGGAGTAAGTTGCGTGGCTAAGCATTTTTTCCCCATGCTAACAGGAGTCTATTTGATTATCAGGATGCAAATGAGTTCTATTCCTTTTTAATCCAATAAGTCTGCCTCCACTTATTTTATCAGACATTTAAAATCTCTTAATTGAACAGACAATGTGTGAGTAGAGAGGAGGAATTAGGAGTTTAGTTTCTGGCATGTTGCTACCAGTCAGATTTGAAGAGTGGGAACAAAAATTGTTAATTAAATGAACAAGGTGAGGTATATGTGCTCAGAAATGTGAATTGATTTACCCTTCAAGGATTCAAAATTATCATTGTGGAATACAGTCCACAACAGTTACACTAATAACATATCCATAATTAGCAAAGGACAAAAGCTGTTTGCAGTAACTATTTAATTAAATCATAAATTTCTGTACTAAGAAAGATTGTCCAACATAGGTAGAGTCCAACATTTGACTCTACCTATGTTTAGTATTTCGATTCTTCATTTGAGAATCTAAATACTAAACATCAATACTTGAAGTCATTATTTACTGTTTTATATAATATCTTTTCTAAGATAAATGAACAACTGGATGGAACATATGGATGGATGGATGGAACATGGACCATGGTTTATAAAACGTTAGACACTGTATTAAAATATACACCAAATATAATAAATTCTGATTTGTTCCATTCAGGTCAAGTTCTCAACAAAAATACAAAGTCTTTGTCTGTTCCAGCAAGCATAACATTACGACCAATGGCCTAGTAGTGTGTTTGTCCTGCATGTATTTTAGACATGACTTTAGCTGCCAAAGTGATACCTGAAGATGTATGTAGTATCTGGCTCAAAGCTGTTAGCAGCAGATTCTTAAAGTCCTTTAAGTTGTGAGTATGGGCCTGTGACGTATGGTCAGGGGAAGCAAGTGAGGCAGAGCCTCACTTATCATGGAAAAATAATATGTAATGATAAAATAATTTATATTCCTATATTCACCCTGTGGTTTGTACTATAAAGTATTTATTTTTCATTTAGGTTAACCAGTTTTTCTTATTTTTTCCTCAAAATCACTGAATTTTCACAATTTCCCATTCAAATGCTTGGAAGCACAGCTGGTGAGGCAGCAGCGAGCTGAGCCTCACCTAGGATTGCGCAACCTCTCGCTAACTGCAGTGGCTGCCATTCGATGAGAGCATGTTCCTCCTGTCTGTACGTCGCTAATAAAATGGTTAAAAAACATTTAACATTGAACTGATTTTCCATAATTTAGCTTGTATATATAGAGTACTGCATTATATGTCACCAACTGTGTGTGTAACGTGTTCCGTGTGCTGAGGAGCGATCATAAATGGCATAGAACATATTCGAGGGGAGGCAGGCAGTTCTCTTGCCTCATGGCAGGGGGTGCCCATGATCCCAGACTTCGGTTTTGTGACTCCATAACTACAGAGTGACAGCAAGCTAGCCATACAGTACATAGACATAATATAAGAACAGACGCCTCATGGACCGCTCTCGCCTATTGTCACTGACGAGATTTAGGGCAGCCATCTTGGAGCAGTCGACCACACCACTCTATGTTATATGTTTGGCAGGTACAATGACGTATCAGCGCATTTAATCGATCATAACACGCTTTTTTGTTGCTGGAAACCATAGTCAAACATCTATCAAAGCTACATTTATAAACAATTGTATTTTTTAAGTATATTTTTTTATTGCATTGATACATAGTTCAGCATATTTAAATATGCTTAGTGGGGATAATAGAATAGGAATAGAATATTCTGATATTGATGTATGATGAGCTGATGAACATTTTACAAAGCACATAGCCATTCATTATTTATTTAAAAAATATTTCGTAATATCAATACATATTTATATAAATATACAAACACAAATAAATAATGACTAATAATGACACAAATAAATAATGATTAATACTGAATGATACTGCCTTATATTAGATACATATATACATATAAATATGTATATATTTATACATATATATATACATTATATATACATATAAATGTATATATAATTGGATTGAGATCTTAGAGATTTAGAGGCAAAATCAACACCATAAATTAGTTGTTCTTCTCAAACTGTTCTTTAACCACATGGTTAACCACTGGTTTGAAGAAGATAAAATTATCCTCCTGTAATGGATTCATGCCTCCCCCACCAGATGCCGCCCTGGGTGGTTGCCCATATCAGAAACTGCCACTTCTCAAGGCAAATACAGCAGTAGAATAAATGCTGACACTAAGCTACTTACTTTAAAGATTTATATAAAGACCTCCTAGTGCCTGTAATCAAACTTTTTAAATTTTGATTATATCACCCAACCCTAAGAATGAGTTCCTGAAGCATAAAGCTTAGATAGCTACATACAGGTTCAAATATAAGGTCAAGATTAGGGCTGGGCCATATCACATCATTCACGATAATACCAATAAATAAAACATGTCTGGGGAAATACATTTTAATGTTATATGCTAATTTCATAGAACAAATACGTCACCCCATCACACATGCAGCGATATTCAAGTTGTAAAGGTGAAGGCAAACATAGCTGAGCCACCATAAAAACAAAAGAAGCAGCTGGTCAGATGTTTTACAGGTATAAATAAGGTACGGATACACAGTAGCTTCAGTAGTGTTTTGGTTGCTGCAGCTCCCTTATTTCTGTTACTTGATTACACGGAGCTCTGCTTTGCATCTGCTTGCCTCTCCTCTAAACACAGAAAGAATGAACCGAGCAGCCACAGTGAAAAAAACTTTCTGAAACACTGATATTGCCCCAAAAAATAAATAACTCGAAGCTTAGTGCAAGGTTCAGGGACACGAAAGCTACAAATTAAAATACTGAAAAAGACTGAGTTCATGACTTAATTTTCAAGACATGAACTCAGTCATAGACCTTTATTCAAGAAAATGAACTAAATTCCTGATCATTAGGAGGCGTACATAAGCTTTTACTGTTTTCAGTGTTTTTATGTGACATATATTTTGGCATTGAGTTTTTTTAAGAGGAAGATTTCCTCTTCACAGTATTAAACACGATTCTTAGTTTTGCACGTTTGTGTTTATTTTGGTCTTTTTTAAACATTATGGAAAACACTTTTAACGTCATGTAATACTAATGTTCTGTTGAACTACAACAGTTTAATTTGTGTATTGATTTCAGGCAGTTTTTTGTCAAATTAATTTCCATTGCTATTAATCTGTTTTGTATTTTCTTTGACACATTAAATATATTGTGTGATTTTTGTATATAACATATGAATATTTTTAATGTAGAGACTTTATACAGTAAAGTTAAATATATATATTATATATATGTCTAAGAAAAATCAACCCCCTTCCCCAAAAAAGAAAAAGTAAAAAATATAGTATATTACCTGTGGTATTGTTCTCGGGGTATTTAAAATATTATGGCGTAATTTTTTGGCAATATCCCCATCCCTAGTCAAGACCATGAGAAATGAGCACAAGTTGCACCAGCAGATAAATTTGGGGAAACAAAACAGATATCACAATAAAAGCCCCTTTTTAATGAGAATACAACTCATTATTCAAAACAAAGCTTCGTAAAAATTTGAATCAACCAAGCTGCATTAGGTGTTGCAAAGAGCGGAAGGAAAGCAAACCTTGAAGGAGTGAGGTGAATAGCTGTGCCTTTGACCTGAAATCTGATGATTACAAAGTAACTGGTCAAATCCCTTTATCTATCTGAGATGTGTTGACAGCAGCCTTTATTCTGGGCATGCAAATCAAACATGTTTAAGGTCATTTTAATGAGAGCAGCATGTAGCGGCTGGATCAAACAAAAAAATAAATAAATAAATAAATAAATAAAAAAAATCAAACCATTCGAGTCCTTAACCACTGCACACTGTAGGATTTTATTTTATAAATGTCAACATCAGCTGCACAGTTTTTCTTGGCTTGACCAGTTTTGGCGTCTAAATCAGGAAAAGGATCAGCCCCAGGGTCAGGAGAATCCCCACCGTTCCCAACCTCCACCCCCCGTCTTTACTTTTCACACATGTTCACCGGGGAAGAATAAAAGGGAGTCTTCTTTCCAAAGAGGACAGCAGTTCAACAGTGAAAACCTGCTGCCTTTGATGATAATGATGAAATGAAAGTGAACACAGCTTCCTTGCTGATTTTCAGGAGGCCTTATTTGCCTTGAGAAGTGGCAGATTTTCAGGAGCTGAACTGTATGAATGTGAGAGTGCAGATATTCAAACTACCACAGGGTAGAAATATTACTCTTGGAGATAAAACAGTAGACAAGTCTGCAAGGGAGAATCACATGTTTACTCTGCTTTATCAGTTACCAGTATTCAGAATGTACAGTGAATGCTAAACTTTTTCAGGGAGTTTAATGCATGACTTTTCAAGTTTTGATTGAGTTTTAACAAGCCCCCTGACCTCCTTTCCTGCTGCAACATCCAATCACAACTCTGGACCCCCCCGAGCTCATCCCCTGCCTGCTCCAATCATGGTTACCTAAAGCTTTGACTGATGGGTGTCTGTGAGGAGCTGGCAGATGACTGACTGATCCTGATGTGCTGATTGGCACATGTCAGACGAGGAGACATGTTGCCAACAGGCTCAGACACACACAAACGCAAAAATATACTGAAGCTGAAGAGTGAAACCCTGAATACAGAATCCAAAGTCAGCACGTTTGACTTTGCCTTTCAGTTTTGCTTCTATTTTTAAGATTTACAGCAGATTCCTAAACAAAGGATAGTCAATGACGATGATTTAGCAGACAGGCAGAGTGTTTTTCTGTCTTGTTTTTCTGTTTTGTTTCACTGCAACAATCCTATGGACTTGATCAAAGTGCAGCAGTACTTGTAAAAAAACAAATTTGTTGAGGTAACTGTATTGGCTTTGGCCTTCTGCCAGTCTGGCCTTTGTTCTTCTACTGATTGGCCAGCACCACATTCTCTTTAATATTAGCAAGACGGATTTTAATCAAAGCTGTGATAAAATGTCAGTTTACCACCTTCTCTGGCATTTAATAATGTCAGCATAATGATATGAGTACACATAACTGCACATGTACATACTTTTAGGTTTCTGCAGGATATCTAGCTGAAAATGTCAGTTTAAAATTCCAATGGCATTTTATTTCCAGAATGCAAGATAATATATCTTAGCTTCCAGAACTTAGTGTGCTTATAAAGGAATTATTTTTTCCCTTTAGATTGAAAGGTCTGGATCGCAGTGGTTTAAATTGTATTTGAACAAACAAACAAACCTTTACAGTAAGGCTAGGTGACAATCTTCAAATCTTAAACAAGACGAAGTCTCTCAGGGGTCAGTTCTTTTATTTCTTTTTATGCTCCTATGTCACATAACAATAGGCATCTTAATACAGTGTTAGGCAAAGAACCCCAATTTACCTCCAAAAGGTTGCACATTTAAAAAATAAAGTGCCAGAATGAAATTATTTATGTATAGCAAAATAATCAGCTGATCTGAGGCTTTATTATAGTGTTTGGGCCAGCAATTAATTTCTATAAGCAAAATGAAATATCTAGGTTTATTTTAGAAACTCAAGGTCCTCCATTAATGAATGTTCCCGCAAACCTCAGAGGAGAGTCGACCACAGTTGCTGCTGCTCATGGCCCACCTACAATAGTGAGAAACAGAGCGTATAATAGAAAAGCTCACTACCTGGTGTAGAACCGAACAGTACATTAACCAGTTACAGTGTGACTTGCCAGTGGAAAAGCAGTTTTAGTTGCAACCTAAACCTGCTAGAGGATATAAATCCTTTTGCTCCTCAAAAAAAAACTCCTAATCTATTTAATTTTGTACACTCCCACTAATTCACAGAAGTCTGCTTAACCAAATTTCCTCATTACATCTGGGTTCAGAGTTAAGACAGAGCCAATTGGAGTTCTCCACTAGATTGACTTTAACCAGTTCTGCCCCAGTTTGCTCCAGTCATATTCATCTCCATTGGAAGATCCTTCACAGCTTTGCTTGGCTTTTCTCTATTTTTTATTTCCACTTCAAGGGTAGTCCAATCTGCACCAAGCTGTACATTGTGAGCAAGCGATTTGATTGACACCAGATTGCATTCGTTGATTGGCCAGTGATTTAGGTCACTGAAAACTCCAAGCAACATTTCAACCAGCGCAGTGGACCACAGACATGCCGGCTGCTATCAGAGAATTGCCCAATATGGAGGAGCATAATTATGAGTTTAATCCTAAGCAGGGCCAGGAACACATGCTCAAAATTTGGAGCAGAATGACTGTGATTTAGCAGTTCTCTGAAGAACACATACATAAAGAAACAAGGAATGGTGCAGCTTGAGTAAATATTCTATCACAGCAATAGTTTTTTGCCATGTGTTGTGAAACTATGGAACTACTTCATATTAGTTAGTTTGTGGTGTGGAATTTAGTATTTAGAGTTTTCTTTTAAATAAAGTTCAGTCATGGGTATTAGTTTGGGTATTAGTTTACATCTTTTGACTGCATTGCCTAAATCCAGTCCGGTTAGAGTGAGACTTGACAACGAAGAAGCAGCTTCTGAGCAGAAACAGAAATAATCTCTCTGCCTATTAGAACCTCTCTAATATTACACCAATTTTGATTCACTCGCGTTAGCCAAGCTAAATGTTTATTTAAGATGTTTTTTTAGCTGTTTTTATTTTATTGTATG
The DNA here is from genome assembly GCF_000485575.1 of Poecilia formosa. Lineage (NCBI taxonomy): Eukaryota > Metazoa > Chordata > Actinopteri > Cyprinodontiformes > Poeciliidae > Poecilia > Poecilia formosa. The sequence continues at coordinate 7,063 of NW_006800885.1, read as the reverse complement.
ACAATTTTAAGTTGCACAGTTTTTTGAAGGATTGTCTTTGGTTTTGAAAGTACTATTTGGCTGTGCACATTATGGAAAATGTCAAGTCTCAACAGAATATTGATGCTACAACAGAAATGACTGCTTGGATCCAATATTTGGTAGACTAGAGATTTTCACAAATCAATGTGGGAACTATCTGCACGCCAATATGCTATTTGACCAGCTTCCACTGTTCTTTGTGCATACACTTGTAATAGATTTTAGTGAACATGAACCCAGAATCTCATGGTCAGAACATTGTTGTGATGGAAAGGAAAGAAGACTGAAAGAGAAAGAGCAGATCAATAGTAATTGATATTGTCAACAATATTGCACATCTATCTTTTGTTAATGTCATGCTTTATAAAGATATTTGACTGCACCTAATCTGCCTTTTACTAAATTACCAAATAGATAAGAATGAACACAAGTGCACATTCTATATGAACAATGTCATGAATGTGTAGATCTATGTATGTGGGGAAGTAGGCAGGGTAACAAATGGGGCAGAATGAGAGCTGCATCACAGGAGTGGGAGGTGTGGCAGTGGTATGGTGATGGGGGGAAGGTGCGGTAATCATGTGGAAGAGACTGTGATCAGTGACATTTAAGAGGTGGGCCAAACAGCAGGGGACATCTGCTGGGACGCACACACAAACAACTGTCAGCTTCTATCTCCTGATAAGCTGAGAAGCAAGCAGGAGGAGCAAGGACATGAATGGAAATATTGGGAGGGTGTGGAATAAATACCTCCCACGGAGACGGCAGCCAAGATGAAAGTAAAGTAACTTAATACTTCTGAGTGACAAAAACAAATGCAGACGTGATTATCCATCTCTTTTCTTATTCCAAAAGATCTCCCTCCATTCATCTTCCCCTTCGTACTTTACATCTGCTCATTAATAATTGAAATCTCACTGCAGGTTAAAAACAAACCTTTGTTATTGAATATTATTAATCTATCATATTCAGATTTATTGATGGATCTGTGAAAAACAGGACAAGCTAGAATGGCGAGTTGTGTCAAATCCACCATCTTGTATCAATGATCGTCTGGCACCTACCCGAAGCTGTCGGACAAAATCACTGAACCACCTACACATCAAAGCCACTGAGCTTCAAACACACACAAACATACCCGACCCAATCCATCCAGACTGATACCGAGAGACTTCACAAACAGGAATGCATACAGACGTGCTACTCTGACAACACAACTTAAGGCTCCATCTTTTTCACCACAATCCTCACACATGCACATAGACACTGAAAAAAGTAACACACTACACACAAAAATGACTTAATCTTTGTCCTTGTCTGTTGTTGACACTTTGTCGATTCTTCTTTCTGACACCTATTTCAGCTTTTTTAAAGTTTTTCCTAGCTGAGTTTTTGCCTAATCCTCCTTAGCCCAACCCCAGTTTGGGCTAAGGATGCAACGACTATGTATGCAACGACCCATACCTGTCTCTGTAAGCCATCAACCCCCTCTGACAGCTGCCACTGTCCTGACCTTGGGCCGTGTAGGCTACCTGGCTTATGAAGTGATTGACAAATTGTATCCTTTCATTCATTATTGAAGGCAGAGATCAAAACCGCTGCACTCGGGTATCACTATGACAGGCAGGCAGACCAGACAGAGTTAAGGAGAAGAGGCGCTGGGAGGAGCAGAAGAAGGTCATCAGAGCAAAGACGTGCAGGTGAGAAGTACAAAAAGAGTTGAGTAGGCGAAACGTGGAGCATCCTAAGTAGTGACATCTTGTTTTTTTTTTTTATCCACGCTATGTCTGAACAGCCTTTATAAGGTACTATTTTTAAGCCTTTCAGTTGAAGGAGTGAATATTTTTAGAAATGTAACTCTCAGGAGCACACAGTGCTGTGAATGTAGTGATGCTTACATGTTTCAGTTCTTAAAACTAATTATAAATAAATTGCATTTATTTGAGTAAATGCAATTTTTTTATTAGTGTAAAAAAAGGCTCTCCAAATCAACTTGGCCTGATTTTTAAAAACTATTCCCATCCCTTTAGTCTAATGACTGTGCCACCTTGGCAGAAACAACTGCTGTCAAGTATGTTGAGTACCTGGCAATACGTCTTTCACATTGCTTTGGAGGAATTTTATCCCACTCATTTAAATCAGCTGTACAAGATGGTTTTCAAGGATGGACGGCCTGTTTAAGATCATGCGGGTGAGTTCCTTCTTCGCCGATCGGGAGAAAGATAGTATTTTCAAAGAAACACTGGATTGGATAATCAACCATATTCCGGCAACTGTGCTCTTGCCAAATATAAGCTTGAGATGACTTACTTAAAATTCTGCAGAAAGAATCTTCAAGTATTAACAATTCCCCAATAGAAAGAGTGTCTCTGGCCCTATTGACAAACTGGTGCCACTGTCTTTCAGTTTCTTTTTAAAGTCTGTTTGGCTGTGAACACAACAGTTTGACCTCTGTCACATGAAATAAGTTTAGATTTTGCTATGATTTTTGTTTTTATTTTCTTGGGATTTGGTGTGCAAGGCTTGATTACCTGAGCCCCTTGCCCATCCATTGCAACAACTTTTCTCTTGTTTTCTACACAGATGCTATCACTTGGTCAATGATACTGCTGATGGCTGATGGTTTCCTTTGTTCAATTATTGTTTACCAGCTTTGACGTCTGAGTTTATTTTTTGCAAGAATTCTGAAATTTTTATCAAGATTTTTATCAAGCTAGATAACATTTGCACAGGCATTTGACAGCAGAGAAATTATGCCACTTTGGATGCAGTCTGTGAATTGCAGTAAAATGCATCAAAGATTTAAAGGTGTTAAATACAAAAAATTGCAGTTAAAACTGAATTGAGCTGCAATGAGAGTGACTATATATAGTTAAAGCCCCACAAGCCATTTACATCCTTTTCTGCAAGAACTGTGAATACATACAACCTGCTAAGGTGTCAAAACTACTGCTTACTGTCATCCATTTGAAATCCTGAACAGTCTAAATATTTAAAGATACTTGATGGCCCAAATAACTGCACCTCTTCTAAATGTACTTTGTGTGACTCTACCGACTACCACATTAATGCTTTATGTAATCTGGATAATTTTTTTCCCTTTTTTTTTGGTTTCCTTTTTTTTTTTTTTTTTTTAAGGTTTTTTTTAAAAATAAAATCCTGTTTTCCTTAATTTCTTTAGCACAAAAATAAACCAAACTGCTGCTTATATAGCTGGTGAACAGCAGCCTAGGTTGGAGACGCTGTCCGATGCTGCTGCAGGTAGGCTTCTAGCTGATCGTAAGCCTTTAGCAAATGGTTATAGTGCTGTCTTTCACTCATATGCCTCTTAACCTTCAGATACGCGATTGTGGATCAAAACGTTCTATCGATCACATGGTTTGACAAGTGGGAACTGGTGAGTGTCTGTGTTGTTTTATTTGGGAGCTAGCATGCCAGCACTAGGTCCTGGCTATTGTTGGGCTTGGTCAGTGTAAACTGATCTGAGTATGTTTTATCACTTGGATGAAGCAGTTAAACTAAAAATATTCTGAATTGTAAAACATTCATTTCCTTTTATATTAAAAGGAAATGAATGAGTACTCATGAGTTTAACTGTTATAAACTCATTGCACTATAGTGATAAAAAAAACATGTACATGTATGATTTTGTTTTTCTAGAAAGACAATACCTAGGATTGATCAATCAGGTCTGTTTTAACACAGGCCAGGTTCCCGTTTCCAGATCCCGTTCCAGATCCTGTTTCCAGATCCAGGTTCAGTTCCAGATTATCTGTTGCCATGTGGACCAGACTGGCGAGCTAACCCATACAGCGAATCAAAAGAAACATCACATGTTGTCAACTCCTTCCCATCTGGTAGGAGACATTCACGCCACAGTCAAACCTTCATCTTCACTCTGGAATGGACTGCACTGAACTGAACTGGATCCTTTTTTATCAATTTTCTCACGTCCATCAAGGAACTAAATTGGTTAAATTCCTTGGATAAAGGTAAAAATATATTTGATTCCATGAACAATTTTGAATAACTTGTCTGTATATATTATAAATATCAATACATTTCACTAGTTTTGCACCATTTTGTTGTCAGTGTGTTTTTACAAAATGTCAATTTTTCTGATTTAGTTTGATTATTTACTCAGTCATTCTAAAATTCATAAAAGTAATATGTTATCATGGTTACATTTATTATGTCTATGAATCATAATCTACTTCCACAACACTGAGGTATTACGGTGTACATGAGTTTCAAACACTTAAAAGTATAAATTTCTTAAAATAGACTTTCAGGACACGCACATTTGTCTTGAACAGCAGATAGGTGTATATAAGGCCTAAGCTTTTTAACACATTATGCGGAAAAAATGGGAGAAGTGAGATTGTTCCTTTTTTTAAAATGAGCTATGCTGAAGTGTCATGTTTTTATTGTGTTGCTTCTCAGTACATGATTCAATCATGAAAAATCAAAGTCATGAAAAGGAAACTTCACTTCCCCCTGCTTTGAACAGCAAAACAACTTTTACTGAATAGGAAGGGCCATTATTTAAGATACTTTATTGCAGAAAGACTGAGAAAGCAAAAGTCGTCAGACTATATTTTATTCCTTAAAACTGATAAATTGTGTAATATGATCTATTTAGATGTTTTTTTTTTTTTGTTTTCTGTCATTTTGTGGTCAACACTCCTTAGTTGGTGGCGGTAATGCTTCCTGTCGTTGTTTGATAACTGCCATAAAAACAAAGAAGAAGAATAAAAAAGAAGGAGCTGTTTTGTATATCGTACAGTGTACGAGAATGGCCTCAAAGCTGTACAGAAGTCTTTCTCCATGGTCTCTCCGAACTCCTCGAATGCCCAAGATTTTGCCTCAGAAACCACCCAAGCCACATGCAGCTTGGACTTCCGGTACCCATAAGCTGCTTCCGGGGTCCCACAGGCCAAAAAAGCCTGACAGGACTCTTTCTTCAGCCTGACAGCAAGCCTCACCGAAGGTGTCCACCAACTGGCGACAGGCCCCGATAACCTTGTGCCCACAGTTCCGGTAAGCCACCTCCACAATGGAGGTATGGAACATGGTCTACTCAGACTCAATGTCCCTCACCTCCTCACACTCATGTTTTAAATATGTTGGCATTACGTAATGAAGTTATAAAATCAAAACGTAATCTAATCAACCAATGTACATGTTTCATTTATATAAATTTAACAGACTTTTTCTTCAGGTACAATCATTATGTCAATCTCAGTAACTCCATCCTTAGAGACTTTGTGAGGGTTCTTTAAAATCAGAGAAACATTACGTCAGAAAACTGTAACTCAAGCCCAACAACGCTGACGTCAGAACTCATGGTGAATAATCTGTTCTCATTTTATTTATACTTGTGCTGGTAAAAAAGAGAGGAAACGACAAAAAAAATAAATAAATTACATTTCTAGAGTCCATGCTCAAACACACTCTGAACTTAGGTCCTTATTCACACCTGTCTTATCTACTTTTTAACCTTTTATCATATAGTTCATCATACTTCCAACATTATTACCATATGTTCACATCTATAATTTTTTTCATCTTTGCCCTAGAGCATTGGTTCAGAGCTGGATTGAAGCAAAGTTCAGCAAAACAAAACAAAACAAAACAAAAACTGTGATATCCTCCCTAGTCAACTGTGTGGGTATAAAGACCTCCAGAATAGTTTGTCCATTTATTTCATTTGATATTTTGTGCCTCTGTTTATTTCTTCTAGTCGTCCATAAAAAATATTTTAAAAGCATGTTAGTAAGAAACCTTAATATCAATTAAAATAATCAACTTATAACATTGGCCTTAGGAAACTTGAATTCAATGCATTCCACAGTGGTGACAATAAACAGTGTTCTTCTGTGCCTATAAAAGTACCACTTTGGATGTTCTATCCTTTTTACTGTAAGAAAATTAGGTAAGAGCAACGTTGTCTTTTTGACAAAAAAGGAATTTTCAGGAAAAAAAACTTTTAATGCCAAAATAAAAACTGATATCTGCAGGACACTGACAATTGAAAAATGTATTTAACATAAAATAAGTGATCAACTTTTGTCCCCCTTCAAGTCAGTAGATGCAGCTTTGTGATCACAGCACAGCATCTGTGTGGATCCATACGTCTCAATCAGGCTCCACATCTTCACTCTGCAATTTCAGGGTTCTTTGCCCTGAAGCTGTTCAAGGATCGACTATTAACAATCCACTTAAGTCCTGCCACATATTCTCTTTGACTGGACCACTACAGAACATACATCTTTTTGCCCTCAAACCATTACTGTGGTGCTTTCGCTGGCTGTCTTGCTGGAAAAACCTTGCATCTAGTAGATGGAAACAAATGATCTTCCAGGAAAGGACTATATTTTCATGCATGCGTTTACCTTCTCCCCTTACAAGCTTTTCAAGCCTTCTGCTGAGAAACATCCCCACTGCATTATGCTGCCACCACCATGCAGGTGCCATCTGACCAGAGCACAATTCTTTGTTGCTCTGGTTAGTTGGTGTTCCCTTGTCTAAAACTTCAAAGACTCCCTTTCTCCTTCTCTCAATGATTAGCCTTTTAACAAGGGTTAGATTTGTGGAGTGCACAACTTCTAATCATCCTGCAACCTATGCTGTGATTCCCTACAGCTCCTCCAGAGCTTCTTCTCTGTTCTCTTCACCCACTAGACATCCATAAATCTCATGAATACTGCTCACTTCAGAGTTAAATTTTTTAAATGACTTTAACCAAGGCATCATTTTCCTTTGAGTTCAATGTTATATTAGTCTCTGTTGTTTTTTCACATAATATTCAAATAGAAGCAATTTAATTTTGTGATTGTGATTATGTGGCATGTAAAGCGTTAAAAGTGTGCATTGTTTTGTTTATGCAAAACAATGTAAATGAAATTAACAGTTAAATTCTGATTATGATTCCATATTCTACAAATGTGGATGCTTCCCATCTCCTCTAACAGGTGGCATCTACCACTGGTTTTAACACACACCATGCTTTTCACATCTCTATTGTTTTCTCAGCTTCCCT
>NW_006800884.1:55430-56049 GCF_000485575.1 Poecilia formosa | reverse complement strand
GCACAAAGCAGCATTAATGCATTAAGGAACCTCAGACTGAAGAACTTTCAGCCTCCAAGTCACTTAAACTGGCTCTTTTAAACACCAGTTCTCTCTGTGCTAAAGCTCTATTAATTAATGATTTCATCACTGAGCATAATATTGATGTTTTATTTCTGACAGAAACATGGCTGAAAGACAATAATGAAGCAATCGTACTAATTGAATCAGCGCCTCCTACGTACAATTTTTTAAGTAAGAATAGAAAACATAAAAAAGGAGGAGGCGTGGCTTCAATATTTAAGAATACCATAAACTGTAGTAAAATTTCTCTGGGTAATTTTATGTCTTTTGAGTATCTTGGAATTGAGGTTAAAGACCACAAACGAAGTTTGACACTAACTTTATACAAAACTCCAACATATGTGGAAAATTTCTTTACGGACTTGAATGAGCTTCTATCTCTCATGTGCATTGATTATGATTGTTTGATAATTGTCGGTGATTTCAACATTCATGTTGACAACCTGAAGACAGACGGGCAAAAAAGCTGTTTGATATATTAGAGAGTTTTGGTTTAGCACAACATGTCAAACAAGCAACACACACTCATGGACACACACTGGACCTGGTTATCAGT